>NC_049914.1:12480581-12780581 GCF_001411555.2 Juglans regia
GAAAATTAGGTTTGGATGAATTGGAAGAGCAACAATGAAAAGAACACCAAGGACTCAATGAGGAACACTCAAGAACAAAAGTAATAATATTTAAGAACTTGAATGAACCAAATTATAATCATTCAACAATTGATCCACAGATTTCACAAGAGTTGAATAAACCTCATATATTGAATAAAATTGGAATCGCACCTATCCACAGATTTTAAGGTGATGATGAAACAATAGTCAAAAGATAGATAGATGGAACAACACTTATTCAAAGAATTGCATGTTGATGATCCTCTCCTTAGGGTTCACGAATGTCACCCAAGTAGCCCAAGTGCAAAAACACCGAAGTGTTCACAAGAACAAGCCTAAACATTCCACAATGGAAAAAATGTCAAATGATCAAAAGTCTTCAACTCAATGTCTAAGAGTCCTATTTATAGAGATTACAAAGTAGAAACCCCCAATAGGTTCATTGGAATATTATTAAATAGAATAAATAATAAATAAAAATAATAAAATGATAAGGCCTTGCATGGCCAATGTGGCCCGTGACATGTTTTGGCCCTTGGTGGCCTAGGCTGGCCCATGACATGGGCTATTGGCGTGGTTGGCAAGGCTGGCAGGCATGTGGCTGACATGGCTAGTGGCTTGGCCATGGGCCACAAAACATCAGGGTCCTACCAGGACTCCCAACAAAGTGCTCACAAACTCCCAGACCCACGTTGCCATTTCACCACTACACAAAATATGATCAATGCTCTCACCAGCTTTCCGAACACAGCAATCACAAGCCGAAGCAAGTGCAACCCCTCTGGCCTACACCTGCTCACCTACTGCAAGACAACTATAATTGGCTTTCCAAACACAAATGGAAACACGTTTAGGTAACAAGCGATGCCAAATCCATTCATTTCCTTGCAGTTGTTCACCTTTCTTTCTAATCACTTCCCATGCGTTGGCAATGGAGATACTACCATCTTTGGACGGCGTCCACACAAAAATATCAGATCCTAAATTACCCGCACGTGAGTTTTGAAGGATTTCTAGGATGGTATCTTCCCCAACTAGATCTATCAAATGCTTAACGTCCCAAGCGTAATCACCCCAACATTCATTTATCCGAAGATTAGAGTTTATAATGTCCTCTACCTGTACAGAAAGTGGCCCCGAAGCTAACCACCTATCATACCAAAAAGAAGCATTGCTTGCTCGTACTATAACTTTGACATTATTGTAAACCTCAGGCAAGACAAATAAAATGGACCTCCATAAACGAGACCCTTGATGACTCCCAAAAGCTAAAGAAATGTGTCTATCCTTAATGTACTTTGCACGGAAAAAATCCATCCACAAAAAATTAGTGGCCATCAATCTAAATGCAAATTTCATATGAAGTGCAAGTTGAACCTCCTTGAAATTTTTCACAGCCAATACACCCTCCCTCGTTGGCAAACACAATTTCGGCCAACCTCGCCATTTCATCTTATTAATTCCATTGACTTGCCCCTAAAAAAAACTCGACAATAGAGAGTTGATGTGAGCAATGGAAGCCAAAGGCACATTAATCACTGATAGAATATGAACATGCATACTCGCAAGCAAATGCCTCAGAAGGATCAATCTACCCCCTTGAGAAAGTAGCTTGAATTTCCAACCTGCTACATTCTTCCTTACTTTTTCCACAAAAGGCTCAATTATTCTAGTCGTTAATCTTCCCGACACAGTTGGAGCCCCCAAATAGGTGACCGGGAATTTTCCCTCTCAAAAACCAGTAAGTCTCAATAACACAAGAATCCGAGAAGAAGAGATGTGCTTGGACGGGAAAAGAGCAGATTTTTCTTTGCTAATTAATTGCCCAGACCAACCTTCATACACATTAAGTATCTCGACAAGTCTCTTAATGGACCGTTTACCACCATTCACAAAATCAGAAGATCATCTGCATATAATAAGTGAGAAATCAAAGGAGTGCCTATCGGATGGTGAAACCTGCCAATTCTACCTTCTTCAAAATTCTTTTTAAGAAGCCGTGTCAAAACTTCTTCCATCACAATGAATAAATAAGGAGATAGAGGGTCTCCTTGCTGTAGACCACGATTAGGTTGGAAGAAACCTTTAAAAGTACCATTCAACATTATTGAAAACCAAGGCGATTTTATACATCCCCCAATTAACTGATAAAAACCGGAGGAGAAACCAAAAGCTTTTAAAACCTCTAGTAAAAATCCCCAATCAACACGATCATAGGCCTTGGCCATATCAATTTTTACCATCACGTTGCAACCCAAAACTTTCTTATTCAAAGAATGAACCATTTCCTGTGCAAGTGTAATATTTTCAAAAATGCTTCTACTAGGCACAAAAGCACCTTGTTCGGGAGAAACAAGCTTGTGAATAATCTGCGTCATTCTTTTAACAAGGATTTTCGAAAAAAATCTTATAAGCCACCGAGCATAGACTTATAGGGTGAAATTTATCAAAAGTCGCTGGATCCTGAACTTTTGGAATAAGAACAAGAAAGGAGGAGGAAAAAAACCTGGGCAATGGCACCCCACTAAAGAATTCATGGAACGCCTCGATCACATCCTTTTTAATAATATCCTAGCACTTAATATAGAAGGCTGAACCAAAACCATCAGGTTCTGGACTGCTATGCTTAGGAATGGAGTGAATTGCATCTTTAACTTCCTCCTCAGACGGCATCATACAGAGCATCTCATTTTCCACTTCTGAGATCTTTGAACTGATTAATGGGGACAAATATGCAAGCTCCACCCTCGTGCCCCCTGTAATAAAATCATGAAAATAAGTAGTGGCACCGTGGTGTACAGCCTCGGTTGTCTCTAAGACCCTCCCATATGGGAGCATCATATGGGAAATAAATCCTTATTTGCATCGCTGGTTTATAATTGAGTGAAAGAAATGAGTATTATGATCCCCCTCAGTTAACCAAGTCTTCTTGGCAATTTGACTAAGGCATGTTGCCTCTCTCTGCTCCAAACATTGCATCTCAATTTTAGTCACTAAATATTCAGCTTCAACGTCCTGAGAGTACCCAAGTTGAAGTTGACATTCAAGATTTTCTAATCTCGCTTCCAGGTCCTAAATAATAATCTCCACTTTACCGAAAGTATTTTTATTCCAAGCTCGTAAGGCCAACTTGGTTCTATTGAGGCGTATAGCCAATTTCAAAAGGCATGTTGCTGAATCCTATCTATTCCATGCCTCTTCAACACAAGCCAAAAAACCATCATGAGAGCACCACATATTCTGAGACCTGAAAGGGGAAGGACCACATGAAGAATGAGGCCTATCAAAATGCACAACCAACGGGCAGTGGTCAGAAGTTTTCCTTTTCAAATACTCTAGATGTGCATAAAGAAACTGAGTGGTGCAAGCATTATTAATGACTGCCCTATCCAATTTAGCCCACCTTCTAGAACTTCCCTCATGCCCATTAGACCAATGCATACGATTCCCACCACTAGAAAGATTAACAAGGCCACACAGATCAACGCAATCATTAAACTCTGCCATAGAAGCAAGTGGCCAAGGGTTGCCACCAATACATTCCGAGTCATTGCGAATGGTATTAAAATCCCCCACAACAACCTAGGGTTGTTCCACCACCTAAACCTCGGCAAGTTCCCTCCATAAACCTCTTCTGTCAACTTGAGAACATTTAGCATAAACAAACGAAACAAGAATTCTTTTGTTATCTAAATTAAACCACCCCGTAATCAATTGAGCCGAGCAGCATAAAAATTCAAAATCTCTCCAAAAAATCCAAAGCTTCCCTCCCTCTGCCACATTGGAACACCAATGAGGAAAATTAAGGAAACTACCAAGTTCAGACATACAAACCTCTTCTGCAAACAGTTCCGAGATCGCAACCAAATAAGCACTATACTTTGTCACTAAACTCTTCAGTTGTTTTCTAGACTGACCTAAGCCCCACACATTCCAATAAAAAATGGACTCAATCATAAATTAAACTTTTGAGACTGTGTAGGAACCAGTTGTGATTTCCGCACTGCCTTACCTACTAGCTCCTTTGGTGTTCCAGAAATATGACTCGGTTCCACATCTGAATCATAGCATTTAGTCCCCAACACCGACGGAATTTCCCCCTCCTCTCGGTCAGAAACATAACCTTGCACAAACGCAACCCCCTGAGCTTCCTCATCCTGTGGAAAAATAGCTACTTCTGCATGACTAGCAATGCTATGCCGACGGACAGAATTGGACGTCAAAATAGGACTGCCAAACTCAACAAGACTGTCCATTATTTCATGCAAAACAGGATTGCATCGAAAAACATCGCACCTAAACTCCTCACCCTCCGTCTCATTGCACTGAACATTACTCACCACGTCCTCATGCAAATCTCCATTCTACACCATAACATTCGCCATCGCATCCTTGCTCGATGCCTCAGGCACATCCTTCGGCACCTCAACTGGCACAAAATTCTGTAAAACAATCTCTTGCACATTCTCTTGCACATCCAGCACAACCTGCCCGTTAACCACATTCTGCCCATATAACTTCTTTGCCTCCCCTCCCACTACTTGATTAGGATCCTCTGTATTATTTGGTAAAACCACAATCTGCCCAAAAACTTGCAACTCATGCACCGCCTGGCCATCAACCATAGATACCTTCTCTGCCTCCCCTACAATTACTTGTATAGGATCCTCTTTAATAGGCAGTTCCGTCTGAACCTTCGGGGACTTGCCCTTACCAAGTTTAAATACCCGTTATCGGTTTTTCCTTCCTTTGACCCTCAGCCTTTCATCTCTCACCAACCCTACAGACCACAGAAGTATGTCCCTGACGATAACATTTGTGACAATAGAATCCAAATTTTTCATACCGTACCTTCTGCCAAATAATCTTCGATGGGGACAAAACAATGGGAAAACCCTGCACCAGTTCCACTGAGAAGCCAACGGTGATTCCTTAGCAAAATCAAATTCTTTTGTCCATTTGAACAGATGGAAAACAGAGCCCTCCAACAATCTCCCTTCATGTGCCCATCCATGCACAAAATCACATTCATTCTCCATCTGAATAAGCACATGCAAATCATCCATAAAACTGATTGTAGGAATATCTACCAATCCCCACGTCTTAACCACTGCCAAACGAATCTTATCGATAGAGGGACGAGTACACATAAACTTCATGACTAGAGCGAAACAAAAATCTTCTGCCGCCTTCACCATTTTAGGTTCTGTAAAAATAAACCCCAGATCACCATTAATATCCACTGGGAAACGCATAGGAATTTTGAAACTAGTGGATTCTCCCGATTTAACCAATGCATGGGCGTAAGAAGGACCATTTAAGACATTCCCCGCCGACGGCAATGCCATCAGAGGGGGCAGGGGACGACGACTCAAGGCAGCCCTAAGAGCAAAATTCAAAAAATAGAATAAAAGGAAAGTCCGTTAAAAACAGAACTACCAAAAATAGAATACCAAATCTCCTCAAAATTGCCTCAAAATCGGCAAAGTGGCACCTCTCTCACTGTACGCCCTAGGCTAAACCAACATGTCAATGACTAATCCATCAAGCTTAAAAACTCAAACACATATTCATCCTTCCAAAAAACCCAAACCTTCCCTCCCGCCAACTCATATAGCAAAAATTCCAAAATCATAAAAAACTCGCCAATCTCTACATTTTGGCTTCCTCTTGGAATGGCTCCAAGATAGCAACCATTGCCACATGTTTCTTATTTACCAAAAGTTTTAGTCTTCTTCTAGAATGTCCCAAACCTCTTACGTTCCAGACCAAAAAGGTGTCTATCATAGATTGAGCTTGGTAGTGTGGGTTGCCACCCATTGAGAATGGCGTACACTGTGATTCAATTGTTCTTTTCGCTTGGACTTATTAACAAGGTGACCCGAATCAGGATCATAAGCCTTTTCCTTCACTAAAGCCACAACACTACCTTCCTCCTCTTTATCAGATGCATACTCCATGTAAACCCCCTGAGGTGGAGCAACCCTAAAACCAACCTGCCCATTGCGACTCTCTAGTTCCAGTAATTCAGTCACCTCATCACATTGTCCACTCTTCGATTCCCCAGAAACTAAATGTTCATTTGCCAAAAGTGCCGAATCAAGTATCAAAGGCATCGTCTGAGTCGCAACCCTTTGCATCTCTATTGAGTGTATAGCAACCTCACGCTCACTTTGTGTCGGATTAGCCTTTCATTCAATCTCCTCCCAAATCTCTTCCTCCTCCAGTCCATTATCTCTTAAATGGATGTCATTCACCAACCAACCTTACACCCGATTGGGTTCCGACCTCCACTTCCATTATCCATTATCCATTATCTCTCAAAGGCATCTGGTTCCTCCCCTTCCTTATCCTTCCTCATCTCAACACTAGGATTCTTCACCACCACAGAATCATTGACCACCCTTTTTTGTTTCTCCTGCCAAACATGCTTTGAAACAAGTTTATGTTCTACCTAGTCCCCCTTGTTTCAAACCAACCCTACACACCACCGATGTATGTCCTTGGCGATGGCACTTAAAGTAATAAAAACCATGCTTCTCATACTTGACCTCCTGCCAGATCTTCTTCTTTGCAGACATTACTATAGGAAAACCCCGGACACGCTGATAAATCAACCTCCACACACATCCTCACTCCTAATGCCCTTCTTTTATTAATCGTAGCATTATCAGTGCTGAAATAACATCCAAACCTTGTTGCCAATAATTGCAAGCAATTTGTATGACACAAATGCATTGGCAAACCTAGCAGGAATATCCACTGAGGCACTCATGGTTATTCCTTCGATAGATTAGAATCCTTTGTCCATCTAAACAACGGAAAATGGCAACCACCCATCGTACGGCCTTCATGTGTCCATCCATGCAAAAAATCACGTTCATTTTTCATTTGAATAAGGACATGTAGTTTATCCATAAAACTGACAGTGGGGACCTCTTTAAGACCCCATGCCTTGACTATGTTGATTCGTATCTCATCAATGGATGGCCTAGAATGAGAAAACTTGAGAACCAATGCAAATTTGAAGTCCTCTACAACCTTGGTCATCACCACTTCCATTAAAATAAAACCCTGCTCACTATCATCCTCCACTGTATATCTCATCGGAAGCTTAAAAGAAGACTGTTTCGGTGAGTTAGCAACTGCTTGAACAAAGGAATTCTTACCCAAATCCACCGTAGCAATCCCAACTGAGGAAGGATCCAACAAAGGGGAGGTGGGCGCCTTCATGGGCTAACCCTAGCGAACCAATGTAGGTTTACTAAAAAAGGAAATTCTGAGAAAACTGAAACACCCAAAACTGCCTCTGAAAATCACCTCGAATTCGCCTCCCTAAAATGGCCTCTTGAACATCTACAGATTCCACACCTCTATCACCTTGCTTTAATGTTTTGGTTTGCATCTTGGGAAAGTAAACTCAGTGTTTGGTAAGTTCAAAAGATCCTCCTCTCGTTCTCGGGTTCAAGGTACACACACAAATAGAATTAACACAAGTTGGTTTATGAAAATCCTTCTACTGCTCGAGTTTGTTTAGTGACTTCTAGCTTTGAATTTTCTCACATCTTGCTTCTAAATCTTGTGTATGTGAGTGGATAATCATAAGGAAGGGAAGAAGGATTTGTAAATAAGGTGAAACCACCTGTTAGAGTCCAAACTATGTCAAAAAAATTCATGGTTTTGCTACTTGTGCTGCAATAGTTTTTCCCTTCATTTTCAGCTTTTATCTTCACTCTATAAGGCTGTAAGTCTAGTTTAAATTGAATTTGGAAGAAGATATATTTCAGTTTATTATGAAAATCCATCACTTTCCCTCTCTTAGTTCTTGTACAACATAAAAAAGACTGCAACAACACAGTTTCAACTTCTGAAATTTTTTGCAACTGATTCTATCATGATGTCTTTCAACCTCATTTGTTCTTAGATTTTTCATGTAATACTTGCTTTGTTAAGTGTATAATCAAGTGGAGGGAAGTTAGAAACAAGTAAAAGTTGAGCAACCTACTGTTTCATGGGGTGACAACTAACATGATTTTCTTCTCTGTTTGGTCTAGGCTATCTTAGAGTGAATTTAGCTATCATTTTCTCTCTTTGATCAGTTACTTTTTAATTTAGTTCAACCCTTCAATTTTGTGTGTCAAATCCTTAGAAATCAGTGTGTAGTTGTGAGTTATATTCCTTTGCTAATAACCCAAGTAAACAACCAATGATTTTCGAGCGGAGAAAGAGTGTTGCAAGGGTTTCCGTTTTTACCCTTTTTTTCTCTCTACAGGCGAGTAGGGTGTTCTCTTGATGGGGATGGGCTATCCCGCAGCCATCCCCTAGATGGTGTTGGTGCCCCAACCTCCAAAGATGGTTGAAGGTGAGATTTATTTTTAGTTCTCCAAGGAAGAAATCGCACATTCTGCAAAACCATTCCGTTAATCAGTTGTTCTCAAATTCTTGATGCAGCATCCTTTGTTGGATGCCATTTGTGCCTTCATTCACAGCCGCTGGGGTCTCTCGACCACGCCGGTGGTTTCTTCCATGCGGCGTCCTCGTAATGTTTTTGTGCGTATGGCTAATGAAGCCAGATTTACTAAAGCTTTGTCGTGGGATGTTTGTGAAATCAATGGAAGTTTTTATCGTGCTTTTTGCTGGTCACCGAAACTTAATGAGGATGAAGAGCCCTCTAGGGTACCGATATGGATTTCTCTTCCGGGTCTTCCTCCAAATTATTATCGTGAAGCTTTTCTGAATATTCTTATTGTAACACTCCGTATTTTAGTGTATTTTTAATCGAATGACTATTTGTTATTAATTTAAAAATTGATTCTCTTGTTTTAAATTTTCATATTTTAGTGGGTTGATTTTTATGATTTTTAATTTGTGAAAATTAAATTTGACATGTTCCCTTAATATTAATAATTGTTATGCATTTAAATTTCTCTTTATTTTAAATTAATTTATTGTTGGGTTTGATTATTTTATTTTCATTTAATCACTACATTTGAATTATTTTATTTAACTTGCTGTTTTGAAATCGTTTCCGTTGGATCTTTTTTGTGACAAAAGATGTGAGGATTGGACCTCATTTCTTTTCCTCACTTTTTCTTTTTCTCTTTTTCTTTTCTTTTCTTCCTCTTTTTCTTTTTCTCCTCATTTTCTTTCTCCTCTCTCTCTCTCTCCTTCCCGCACGCGCACGACGTCTCTCCCCTCTCCCCCGTGCATTTTCTTCCTCTTGTGTCGCCGTTTGCTCCCACGCACTACGCAAGGCTGTGGCACCTCTTCTGTTCACGCGCCGCCGTCGCGCCACCTCCGGCCACCATTTCTTCACCACTTCATCCTCGACCTCCTAGCAACCTAATGGACCCAACCCCAGCTCCGATCCGTCACCGGTGAAGCAGATCCAACCCCATTTCCGATTTCAGTATTTTTGGTCTTCAACCACCCTTTGCGCTGCCACCCATGCCCAACCACCACCACCAGTAGTTTCACCGACATCCTTAAGCCCTACTCTAGCAATCTCGGGTCTTGGTTTGTCCCTGTTCAAAAATGGATTTTTGAGACCCACGGCCACTGTGCATTTGACACTGTTTTGTTGCTGTGTTGCTGCTTCTAGCACTTCTGTGATCATTCAAAAATTATATTATAGCGTTGTAAGTATTTTCTCAAAGAACTTTTGAGATTTAAATGTATTTTCGTGATAACTCTTATTTACTGCGAATTGGTTGGTTGTGCCGGACTGAGTCCGAGGAGTAAGGGGGTCGGTTATATTGGATGATGGAGTTGTTCGTGTGATTGGTTTATGATGTGAGATTTGTTGGCTGTTTCAGGTTTAAATATTGGTCTCTTGAAGTTGACGTTGGTTATGGTAGATATTGATAATTTTAGAAAGTGATGATATATTTTGGGATTATGAAGGTTTTAAGTTTTGAGGAATTAAAATAGGTTATTTTAGAAACTTAAGCTTAAATATCGAAATACATGATTTGTTGGAAACTTACAGAAATTACGTGATTATTTTTATAGGTGACGATTTATAGTCGACTCGACATTTTTTGAGGAAATTTTTGAAAAGCTAAGAAATCCAGGTAAGCGGGGTTCCTATGCTAGATTTGCATAAAAAGAAATAAACTGAAGTTGGTTTGTAAAAAAATGTGCATGTTGTTTTAAAAAGAAAATGTGAAAAACAACCTTAGTATATGTTTTGCATTTATTCATGAGATATGTATGAAAGATAAAAAAAATATTTTGACATGAATAGTGTAGACATGAGCAATATTTGACATGTTTCTGAATATGCAAAAGAGCGATTATGATATCATTAAGATTTTTTATGCATGTGATATGAATTGATTTGGATCTGTTTTTGATCAAATGGAATGATATGAATATGTTTCTCACATGTTTTGATATGATATGGATATGATAAAACTTTGGTATACTTATCTGTTCTGAATCTGATTTCTGAATATGGTTCTGATATGATGATACTGGTTCACGTGATATGGTTGGTACCAACATGATATGATATGATATGATTGCACCCACTTTGGAAACAAAGTGGTCTTTTTACGTGTTCTTTCCTGTGTGCACACTCGGGACTCTGAGATTGAAAAATGGGAAGTTCACCATATGACACTGCCTAATTTGGCCACTGGGGATAGCACAACCCTACCACGGGGGTTAAACATGGTATATGATATGATACGATACGATATGATATGATAAGATGAAGATGTTCAGTTATGTTATGCCAAAGCGTTTTTTAATATGAAATAGATCTTTAAATAAGAATAGTTGATTTTGAGTATGAAAAGATTGAAAAGTTGCTCTAATTTTCTAATAACACGTTTTCTGATATCTGCATATAAAAATAAAATGTTTTGTTTCTGCATACTGAACTTTCTGAAAGGGCTCATGTTTACATACTAGCATATGTTCTTTACTTACTGAATTGTTGATAACTCACCCTCTCTTATCTCCAATATTTTCAGATGGTTTTTGGATATTTTAGTTGAAGATCAGGACTATGAAGAATTGGGTGAGATGACTTAAGAATAGTGGATTAAGAATAGAAAACTTTCGATGAATATTGGTGATTTTTGATAATTGTATTGTTGAAATGTGAGTTTAAGTGACATATAGAGGAGTTGGTAATTTTGAAGGTTACTGTATGGAGGATTTTTATATACGAATATGTGTGGCTAATTAAATTTGAAGTGTTTACTTTGGATTTGGAACTTTTGGAAGTGTATTAGCAATGTTGGAGTTGATTATCAGGTGTTTTGAGTTAACTCTCCGGACTCTCGGGGTTGGGGCGTTACACTTATGGCTCCTATTGGGACATTCATACATTGTGATAATCCAACTCGTTGTGCTACGAGAACGGACAGTGCAAGATTGTGTGTAGAAGTTGATGTTGCAAAGATACCATTGACTCACTTTTGGAATAGGGCACTAGGTTTACCTTCTATTAGGAAGCAAGTGATTGTTTATGAAATGCTCCCTACCTATTGTTGCAAGTGCAGAATGCATGGTCATAACTCGCAGACTTGCAGAGTAGAAAAAACGGAGAAGAATGGGAATATTCAGGTATGGAAGAAAGGGCAAAAATTGATTGAACAGGTTGCAGAAGCTGTGGCGCACCCATCTGACCCTGCGGATGATCCTTCGTCTGATACCGTGGGTGGAATTTTGGTAATCCCTACAAAAGAAGACAATACGTTGATTGTTATGGAACATGTGGTAGAATCTGTGCCGCACCCATCTGACTCTGCGGATTATCCTCTGTCTAATTCCGTGGGTGGTATTTTGGTAATCCATGAGAAAGAAGACAATTCGATGTTTGGTATGGAATTGTCGGTGGTGCCGTCTAATCCTGTTTGTGATACTTTGTTATTTTTAGAAACAGAGGTCGATAAGGAAACTGAATCGGAACCAACCTTCCCATTATGTGCCATGACTTTTACGAATGTTGTACTAGGGGAAACTTCAATGGTTGGTTATGACAAACAGAATGTGGACCCAATTGAGTCCTTGTGATTATGGCCAGTAAGGGGGTGGAACCGTTTGTGGTGCAGATTGAAAAGTTCAGGGAAGAGGAACCTGCTGATGCGCCAGTTAAGGAGCCGTTCATTCTGGAGACTATTGTTTCGGAACTGGAACTAGACTTACAACCTGAGGTCTTCCCGCAAGATAAAGAATATCTTACGGAGTCTGAGGCCAATGAAGGTAAGAATAAGTATAAGAAAAATATGTTTGTTAAAGTGAGAAGCTCTTCTCAGGTTCATGCCCGATTTTCAAACCCCTCTCAATGATTGATTCCATTTCTGTATGGAATCTTAGGGGGTTGGCAGCTTTAAAGGTAGATTAAAGGAGATGAACCTATATAATTCAAGACCTACGCTGGTTCGTCCTCTTCTTTATCTTTCCCCGTCTCAACACTAGGATTCTTCACCACCACAGAATCATTGACCACCTTTTTTTTTTCTCCTGCAATCACGTCTGTGTTCTAATCGGTCCCCCTACAGCCATTTCAAACCTACCCTACACACCACTGATTTATGGCCTTAGTGCTGGCAATTAAAGCAGTAAAAACTAGGGGTGGGCTCCGACTACGATGGAGTCAACATGCTCATTTCTAACCTCCGACTGTGATTGGAGTCAAAGGTCAAAACCCCCTCTGACTTCGAATCCGATTGGAGTTTTCAGAGTCAGAGTTGGGAAGTCAGAGGTGATTGATGAAATACAAACAAAAAAAGAGAAAAAAATCAGAGGTGAAGTGGAGACAGATCATACAAAGTGAAGTGAAGATGATGTCTCAAACTAGAACCTAACAAAAATTGAAATCACCCATAGAAGCAAAAACTAAACCAAATCAAATTGCCAAAAATCACCCACATCAAGAAATTATGTGCACAAAATACAAATCAAGCTACAGAGAACTTGTAATGGGTTTGCTACTCTCTACGATTTCATGGCTTGTAGAACACAATCATGGACATGTTGCCTCTGCGATCATCTCCAATAAAACAAAAGCCCCACCTCTTCCTTGGAAGCGGCGCCTCTAGATTTGCATCGGTGCCCCCCGTGGGCTGGAGTATCTTCACTGTGGTGTGAAGAACACCATCATACTAAGAAGAGAGAAACATCCTGTTAGATGATGGATTGGGGTTTCTAACTTACTCATGGAGGTGCTGGAGCCTTAGAGGGGGAAGAGAGAAGAGAGGAAATGCCGAATGCCATGTCTCAACCATTAGGTCACTCCGACTCTAAACTTCGACTAATGGAGTCGGAGTTACTTCGACTCCGAATTCTGAAAACTTTGACTCCGTTGGAGCTGGAGCCTTGTCGGAATTTGGATAGGGTGTGAGTATCATAAATTTTGCCCACCCCGAGAAAAAATCATGCTTCTCATACTTGACCTCCTGCCAGATCTTTTTATTTGCTGACACTACTATAGGGAAACCCTAGACAAGTTTCACCGATAAATCAACCTCCACACACATCCTTGCCCCTGACACCCTTCTTTTATGAATCATAGCAATACCAGTGCCCAAATAATGTCCAAACCTTGTCGCCAATATTTGCAAGCAATCCCTACGATACATATGCATCGGCAAACCTGGTAAGAACATCCACTGAGGTGCTAATGGAGATTCCTTAGACTAATCAAAATCCTTTGTTCATCTAAACAACCAAAAATTGCAACCACCCATTGTATGACCTTCATGTGCCCATTCATGCAAAAAGTCACGTTCATTTTTCATTTGAATAAGGACATGCAATTCATCCATAAAACTGATAGTGGGAACCTCTTTAAGACCCCATACTTTGACAATGTTGATCTGTATCTCATCAATGGATGGCCTGGAATGAGAAATCTTGAGAACTAATGCAAATATGAAGTCCTCAACAGCCTTGGTCATCTCCACCTCCGTGAAAACAAAACCCTACTCACTGTCAACCTGTACTGGATATCTCATCGGAAGCCTAAAAGAAACCTGTTCCGATGAGTTAGCAACCGCTTTTTTATTTTTTTATTTTTATGAAGAGCCGGTAGCCCCAATTTAGTGGCCACGTCCCAAGTTTATTAAAATCCCCCTCACTTATGACGGATGAATACCTTGGTTACAACCAATGTATCTGAGAGTTCACAATAAAGAACTAAAAAACCTCCCAAATACAAACCAGCCAACCAAACATAAAATGAGATAAAAAATGAAATAAAAGCATCAATCAAAACAAGCCTATAAAAACAAAACAAAGGATCTAAACAGGCCTATAACAAATAACAAAATCTGAACAAGCCTAGAAACCGCCAAAACCAAAGACCAACTACCCAAAGTTAAACCAATTAAAAACAAAATGATGGAAGTCCCAAATAATCCATCTGGACAATACCTTTTAAACACTGTGGGAGTCTTTGAATGCTATCATATGTTTCACTTTTCCTCCTTTCTCCATCTCTTGCTAGAAAATCCGCAGCATAGTTAGCTTCCCGAAATTGATGCATGACCATGTAATTCAGCCCTCTCAACTCCCTGCATAACTCTTCCCAAAAATCCCAAAGATACCACAACGTACATCTCCCCTTACGGATCCAATCGACAACAATTTTTGAGTCACTTTCAATGGTAACATTCACAATTTGAAGCCTTTTACACAGCCGAATTCCTTCCACAATAGCCTTCAGTTCCGCATCATTATTTGTGCCCTCTCCGTAATGAGCTGAGAAAGCCCCTTTCACCATGCCATCGCTATCTCTAATTATACCACCCCCTCCCATATTCCCCGGGTTACCACGACAACTAACATCACAATTAAGCTTTAACCAACCAACAGGAGGCCTAGACCATTTGACAATTTTTCCTGGCCTTGACTCATTAATAGGAGATTGCACCCGAAAAGATTCAAGTATATATTTGTCGTGCTCCGAAAGTTTACGGTCTGAGCACATTTTATCTCCTAGTATTTTACATCTCCTCTTCCAAAGACACCAGGTAATTAAGCAGGGCATTATTCCTATCAGCGTGCCTTTGATAGACGACTTCTTCGCATATTGAAACCAGTTCAATACTCTGGTTTTCCAGGACCAATGATCAAAGGACGACACCCCTAGTTCTGTGCTTGCATAAGGCCATACTTGAGCCGCTATCTCCCCCCAAGCTAAAACATGATCAACGCTTTCCATTTGATGCCATAAACAACAATCACAAGCAGACACTAATGACAACCGTCTTGCCTGCACTCGCTCATCCACAGCCAAAGAATTAAACTAGCTCCGCCACATACATATAGATATCCGTGTAGGCAAGCTCGTATGCCACAACCAGCCCACACACGGAAGTACCTGCCCTTTATTTCGTATCACCTCCCATGTCGTAGTGGTTGAGAAATTACCATCAAGGGATGGCTTCCGGACAATTTTATCCAGCCCAATTTTTCCAGTCGTTATAGTTTGAACAATCTCCATCGCCGTGTCTATACCAACTAGATCCCGTAACAGATCCATATTCCATGAATTATTCATCCAGCATTCATTAATACATAGCTTGACATTTGCAATATCTTGAACTCTTGCCGAAAGCAGACCTGATGACAACCATCTATCAAACCAGAAAAACGCATTCCCGCCTCTCAGTAGTACCTTCACATTTTCCATCACTTCCAGTAAGACTGAACTAATGGATTTCCAGAAACGAGAATCTGTTGGACACCCATTCTGAATTGCAACATGCCCATTATGGAAATACTTGGCCCGGAAGAAATCAGTCCATAAATTCTTTATAGATAAAAGATGGAAAGCAAACTTCATATGTAGTGACTTCTGTACCTCTTTAAAATCTCTTACACCCAAACCCCCTTCTTTTGTCGGCTTGCAACACTTTCTTCCACAACAGCCAGTGAAGCTTTCTTTTGTTATCCGTCTCCCCCCAGAAAAGATTTGCAAGAATTGAATTAATATGAGAAAAAATAGCTGCCGGAACATTCATCACAGACATCAAATGAACAGGCATGCTTGACAACACATGTTTGACTAGAGTTAACCTTCCACCTTGCGACAATAGTCTAAGTTCCCATCCCGCTGTTTTCTTCCTTACTTTCTCCGCAAAAGAGTCAAATATTCTAGTTGTCAACCTGCCCGAGTGCAAAGGAGTTCCCAAATAGGTACCAGGAAAATTACCTTCCTTAAAACCCGTAATTCTCAACAATATCCTCTTCCGATTTATTGCAATCCTCTTTGATGCAAAGAGCGCTGATGTCTCCTTGCTCATTTTCTGCCCCGACCATTTTTCATATAACTCAAGCGTATTCATAAGAATTTTTATGGACCGTTTCCCCCCATTAGAAAAAATAAGTATGTCATCCGCATATAGTAAATGGGAAATCAAAGGAGCACCAATTGGATGATGATGCCTGCCAATTCTCCCCTCTTCAAAGTTTTTCCTTAGAAGCCTCGTAAAAATTTCCTCCATGACAATAAACAAATATGGGGAGAGCGGATCCCCCTGCCTTAAACCCCTAGAAGATTTGAAAAATCCTTTAAACGTTCCATTCATCATAATAGAATACCACGGCGATTTAACAAAATTTTCAATCAAATCACATAACCTTTCTGAAAAACCAAAGGCCCGGAAAACCTCTAAAAGAAAATCCCAGTTCACCCTGTCATACACCTTAGCCATATCTATTTTTACCATCACATTACCACCGACAATTTTTTATTCAAATAGTGTACCATTTCCTGTGCCAAAGTAATATTCTCAAATATATTACGCCCCAGGATAAACACCCCTTGTTCATGCGAAACCACTTTATCCATAACACCTGTTAGTCTATTAACAAGTATCTTGGAAAAAATCTTATAAGCCACTGAACAAAGACTTATAGGACGAAATTTATCAAAACTCGTCGGCTCATGTACTTTCGGTATCAAAACAATAAATGATGAAGAATAAAACCTAGATAGAAGAGCACCTCTGAAAAATTCCCGTGCGGCATCTATGACATCCGCCTTAATAATCTCCCAACACGACATATAAAATTTGGACCCCAAGCCATCAGGGGCCTGGACTGCTATTTTTTGGAATAGAAAATGTGGCTTGTTTAACTTCCATCTCTGATGGCTCTGCACAAAGCATTCCATTATCCTCATCGGACACTTGCTTTTCTGCCAAATTTGACAAGTTACAAAACTCCGTTTCTGACGTCTCATTTAGAAAGTTGCGGAAATAATCCTCAGCGTCACTATGAACCGATTCAGCAGAATCCAAAGTCCTCCCATCCGAAAGAACCATTTTCTTAATCAGGCCCCGTTTGCGTCTTTGATTAACTACTAAGTGAAAGAAAGCCGAATTCTTATCTCCATCAGTCAACCAATTTTTCTTAGCTATTTGACCCAGTCGATTGGTCTCCCTCCTCTCCCATAGTTCCAAGTCGATTTTTGTAGCTAAGAAATCTGCCTCAACCTCCTCCGAAAAATTAACCTACAGTTGATTCTCCAAAGCTTCCATTCGCTCCTCAAGGGATCTCATATTACCTTCCACTCTTCCAAAGACATTTTTGTTCCAGGCACGTAGGGCAACCTTGGTTTGTTTTAATCTTTTAGCCAACCTCGTGAGTCCCCTAGATTCATCCGCTCTACTCCAAACCACCTTCACAAAACGCAAAAACTCACTGTGCAAACACCACATATTAAGAAACCGAAAAGGAGAAGGCCCATACTTTATAACCGGCAAATCAGAAAAAACCACCAGCGGAAAGTGATCTGATGATTTACGATTAAGCTATTTAAACTGGTCTGACTGGAAGCGGCCAGAGAATGAATTATTAACAAGTACTCTATCAAGCTTTGCCCAACTTCTCAAAACCCTAACATGCCCATTGCACCACGACAGACGTTGCCCTGAACAAGCTAAATCAATGAGGACACACCTGTCTATACATTCATTAAAGTCTATCATAGAAATAAGAGGTCGTGGGTGACCATTAATTCTTTCAGACTCTAATCTAATCGCATTAAAATCTCCCAATACGAGCCATGGCTGATCAGCCATCTGCCTCTCCTCTATTTCTTGCCATAAAAGTCTTCTCTCCATGTAAGAGCACTTTGCATAAACAAAAGTGACCATTGTTTTCATTCCATCCAACACAAACCACCCCAAAATGGATTGATTCGAACACGCCAGCACTTCAAAAAGATTTGGAACATTCCAAAAGAGCCACAACTTCCCACCGTGCCCTTCATTCGACAAATAAAAATTATAATTCATATTTAGGAAATTTCCAAGATCATGCATGCGATCTTCAGCAGCAAACGGTTCCGATATAGCAAACAACTTAGGACTGAATTTTTGTAGAAACTTCTTCAATCTTCCTCTAGACCTGCCCAACCCTTTGATATTCCAAAAGAAAAATTGTATCACTCATAAATTTAATTTTCGAGAGCGGGTTTGCACCCGTTGAGACTTCTGCACCAGTTTTTCATTAGCTACGATAGTTGCCGCACTAGGTTCACTTCCCTCCTTATCCTCTACAATCTTCGGGACCTCGGGTACACCAAGTGCCACACCATTTTCAATTCCCTTCTTATTCTTCATATTATTCGAGGCCTCAGAAATAAAAGGAACCATGCTTTGAACCCTTGAACCACTACCAGATTTATCCTCCACAGATCCCTTAATCATTCTAGGTTGTCAAATCTTCTTTTCCTTCACTTTTCCTTCCTCCTTCATCTTCTCTCCAACCCTACAAACCACAGAAGTATGTCCCTGCCTGAAACATTTTGAGTAATATCAGCCCAGTTTTTCATATTTGGCCTCTTGCCACAAGCATGTTGTAGGAGATAACACAATCGGGAAACCTTTTACCGGCTCCATTGTCAAGTCCACTTCAACACAGATGCGCACCCCAAAAGCACGCGTACGATTAAGCGTAGCATTATCCTTTCCAAGGTAGCGCCCAAACTGAGTCGCTAATATCTGAAGAATATCAACGCAATATAGATGCATCAGTAATCCAGCCAAGAAAATCCATTGGGGTGGTAAAGGTGATTCTTTTTTAACATTAAAATCTTTGATCCATTTGAACAGATGAAAAGGGACTCCTTCCATTGTTCTGCCTTCACGTGCCCATCCATGCACAAAGTCTCTCTCATTCTTCATATGAATCAGTACATGAAATTCATCCATAACGCTAATTGTTGGTATTTCATTTAGCTCCCACGTTTTCACCACATTAAGCTGTACTTTATGAATAGAGGGAAGGGCTCGCATGAATTTCATCACCAAAGCAAAACGGAATTCCTCAGCAGCTTTCGACATTTCAGATTCCGAGAAGACAAATCCCATCTCACCATCAATGTCAACCGGAAAACGCATGGGAATTTTAAAAACAGAGTGCTCTGCCTTTTTGTTCATCGTCTGCACATACATTTTCATAGCCTCAACATTAGACCCGACATTCTCCATCGGAGGGGTAAAAGGCGCCGTCAAAAAGCAACCCTAGCGGCATAAACCAGCCAACTTTTGCCGAAATTAGAAATCCCGTGAAAGACGGACTTTCCAAACTTTCCAAAGGACTTCTTACCCAGATCCACCATAGCAATCCCCATCGAGGAAGGATCCAACAGAGGAGAGGTGGGCGCCTCCATGGGCTAACCCTAGCAAACCAACGTAGGTTTACTAAAATAGGAAATTTCGAGAAAATTGGAACACCCAAAATTGGCTCTCAAAATCACCTCAAAATCGCCTCCCTAAAATCGCCTCTTGAACATCTGCAGATTCCCACACCTCCATCACCTTGCTTTGGTGTTTTGGTTTGCATCTTGGGGAAGTAAACTCAGTGTTTGGTAAGTTCAAAAGCTCCTCCTCGGATTCTCGGGTTCAAGCTACACACACAAACAGAACTAACACAAGTTGGTTTCTGAAAATCCTGCTGCTGCCTGAATTTGTTTAGTGACTTCCAGCCTTGAATTTTCTCACATATTGCTTCTAAATCTTGTGTATATGAGTGGATAATCATAAGGAAGGAAAGAAGGATCTGTAAATAAGGTGAAACCACCTGTTAGAGCCCAAACTACATCAAAACATTCTGGTTTTGCTACTTGGGCTGCAACAGTTTTTCCCTTCATTTTCAGTTTATATCTTCGCTCTATATGGCTGGAACTCTAATTTAAATTTAATTTGGAAGAAGAATTATTTCAGTTTGTTATGAAAATCCATAATTTTTCCTCTCTTAGTTCTCATACAGCATAGAAAAGACAGCAACAACAAAGTTTCAACTTCTGAAATTTTCTCCAACAGATTCTGTCATGGTGTCTTCCGACCTCATTTTTACTTAGATTTTTCATCTAATACTTGCTTAGTTAAGTTTATAATCAAGTGGAGGGAAGTTAGAAACAAGTAAAATTCGAGCAACCTACTGCTTGAAGGGGTGACTACTGACATGATTTTCTGCTCTATTTGGTCTAGGCTATCTCAGTTTCTACAGTGAATTTTCCTCTCATTTTCTCACTTTGAGTTACTTTTTAATTTAGTTCAACCCTTCATTTTTGTGTGTCAAGTCCTTAGAAATCAGTGTGTCCAAAGATTTCACTCAAACTAGTAAGTTTTCCTCTTTAAATTTCTGGTTTACTAAGAGATGCATCAGTTAACTCTCTGCTGTTTTTATGCCATGTCAACACAAAAATGATGCTTCTTTCCAATTTTTCTTCGACACTAGTATCCTTTGCTTGTGTAGTTGGGTTTATGGTTGAAGGAAAGGAGTTTCGAGGCAAGAATACGACCAAGTTGCTGGCTGTACACGTTAGTGCAGAAATTTTCTGCTATGCATTCTGTTTTACTTCAAATCAGCGCATTTTCATTTCTATCTTCCATTTCATCTCTCACTCAACTAAAGTTACTTATTCGTATGATAAAATACTAAAAATCAAGGGCAAAATCAGCCATCAAGTGAGCCTCATTTCTTCACACTCCTTTGCTCCAACAAGGTCACTAAAAGCTCTCAAACATCCATTTTGGTGAAATTTCCAGATTTTTACACTTTCTTTGATCCCTTCAATTCCTAGGAATTATTCCCTTTCATCTATACATTCTTAATCCATGGTTATGTCCAATATTTAATGTATAGAACTCACTAGGCCATTGTTGGACAGCAAGCATGTTATTAAATAGGTTTATGAATTTCTTTATAATGCTTGAAATGTGGAGTTTAAATGGCTTGACTTAGTGCTAAGTATGGAAGTATAAAATGAAATTGCTGTACCTTGAATAAATGAATGGTTATAAGGATGGGGTGGAGTTGTATTGGATTGATTCTTGGTGGGCTTGTTTAATATGGAAGCTTGAAAGGATAGAGGTTTTGCCTTGTAGTTCATTTTGTCTAAGTGAAGAGGAAATTAAGGAAAATGCTTTACTTTTGTTCTAGGAATTAAAGTGAAGAACTAGCTAAGAATATAGTTAGGAAAGCTTAGTATGAAGTGGGTACTGACATGTTGATTTCATTTCATTGAATAGGATTTATTGAATTGCAAAAGGAACCAAAGGTTAAACTTGGAGGTAAGTAGCTATGACCATGCTTCTCACATCATGTTTTTCTAATAGACTGCTCTCTTTTTCTATAAATGCTTCTTTGTAATGAAAAATAAATGTATATAATGTATAAGCATTTCTATTTACCAAATTCCCGCCACACCCACTTTACGAAATTTTGTAGGGTAGCTCGAGGAGCCTTTTGAACCTCGATAAGATGAGTCCAATGATATGCGAGGCGCATATGTCACAAGCCTAGTGGCAAGTTAGTCGCCTAGGTATCGTGATTCATTATGAATCAATGTTATAACCGCCAGAAGGATAAGGTGGCCCTACTGTTAAGAAGATGGCGAGAATCTTGCCTAGATCAGCTAAAGGGGATAACTTCATCATCCCCCATCCAAACTTCAGGATCTAATAAGTAAAACAAGAGATTGAGTTTTCAATTTGTTCTTATCAACATGGTACTACGTCTATATAACAGACAAGAGATGGTGATTTCAGGTAACTTCAATCCTAGAGCCTTTATCATAGTCCCATATACATATTTGCTAACTTAGGCATAGAAGGTGCATCAGGAACACTGTACCGTCATCTTTCTTTGTTGCAACTTGTTTGCCTCGATGAATAGGGTGTGAAACACGTCTTCAACATATATAATTTGATACACAATTAAACTGAGAAGAGTTATAGTCATAACGGTATACTTGGACTCTGTTACAAAGAGATAGTTTCCTACTTAGATACATAATCAGAAAATGGAGGAAATAATAATGGCTAACTGCATAAAGCATTCCTAGACTTCAACACTTGATTAGTACGAGCTGTAGAACCAGTAATTAATAGTCTTGGACAAGAACTCTTACGGACCATTTTGCAATTGATCTGTACTAAGTTGATCTTTCATAACACCTGCATGGTTCAAACTCACAAGTTGTCAATTCACTCATCTTCAATTAACTAAATAAAACATATGAATGCCAGCATGATAATATGCATTAAATATATAACAAAATAAAAAAATGATAATATGACAAGAGAATCATGGTCATGCTAATCCAAAATAAAGATTAGGGATAACCATATCTATAACAATTGGATTAGTCAATATTAATCCAAGGCATCTATATATCTGTTGGAAAATTATATATATAGGCAAACGTCATCTTAAAGTCGTTCGAAATAAAAGAAAAATCACAAATAATCCTCAACATCATAATTATATTAATTAGTCATCAGCTAATTTTCGAAAAAACAAAATAGTCATTAGCTCAAAGGAGAATGTACTACAAGAAATGAGAGAAGTGATGGTGAATACACAGACAAACTGATGGTAGAAAATACAGAGACGAGAGGGCTGAGGTCAGACAATTAATGGGAGAAAACGAGAAATGCAATAAATAAAAAAATCAAACAAAACAATTTATTACAATTTGAGAAAAAATTGACCTAAAGAAATTAGATTCTAAGAAAAAAGATGATATAATTCCTAATTAGTTTTAAGTACCTTTGAGATCCACTCAGAAGATGATGAAACATAGATTTAATTGGAGCCCTCATCATTGGAGCCAGCCTATAAGCAAAGATCAGGTTAGATAACCCAATGATACAACTTTTTGGATATTGAAACATTCATTGCGTTGCTGCTGATGAGAGGTCAAAGGACGTTTGTCAAATTTTTAAACATAATAATTAATGCGATGCAATTTTCTATATCTAAGATTTATTCAAAATCATTGAATTAATAGTTTACCCTTTATAAAGAATGTTTACCATAGAATGTAACATACGCATACCTTTTCCTTGATGATCATGTGTTGTATGGTGGCATTGAGGTCTCCTACCATGGGTTGTAGGGTTTCCGAGTCATCATCTGTATATACTCCTTGTAGGTTAGGGGTTTTCATCTCTGTTGGGACAAACATTTTCAAGCTCTTGCATCTAACTATTGTTATTGTCTTCAGGGATGGCCACTCAAAAGCATTAGCTTTGTTGCAAAAGCACTCTAATTTTGGTAAATCCTCGAGTGAGAGGGAATTCACTCGGGGAAATACAATCACCTCTCTTTCTTCTTCTTCTTCTCCTAATCCTTTTGTGAGGATTTCATCCATTTCCTTGCAGTCTGAAACTTCCATTCTCTCTAATTTCATGAGAAGTTTAGCTACAGATGGCGAGAATAAGTATTTCAAACTGCCACACCCTCTGACTAGTAGACTTTTCAACTTACTGAAGCCTCTAATTTCTTGTGGACCCTTCTTCCATATATGCACCAACTTCGGTAAAAATAATAAACTTAACTCTGTCAATTTGTTGAAGACAAGCTGGCTTTCCTCAACATGCAGTCCCTCCAGTTGAAATATCACTTCCAATAAATCACATTCATATACAAAAAGATTTTCTAGATTTTGCAAAGTCTCTACGAAGTTGGATTGGATAAGAGACCATATCTGGGCAAAACAATGGGTGATGTTTTTTAGCAAAACAAAAATGAAACAAAATGTGACAAAATGTGAACAAAGAGTTACAGACCTCTATGGTGGCAGGATCATTTGGTATTTGTCCGTGATTGTAGTGTTTAGTTCGCCCTACAGAGGAGCTTCCTTTGGATCTCTTGCTGATGCTTTGATCTGACACAACCACCGGTTTATAATTCTTGCGATGTGGTACACATGACTCAAGGCATCCGCCAAGAAAATCAGGGGAATCTCGTACTACTGAGGAACCTTGGCCTCTTGAATCTAGTTTTGTGTCCATTTTCTTTGGTTTTCTTTGGCTCTGAGTTTCTGACCAAAATGTCTTCAATTTCGGACAATTCGACAAACTGATTTTCTTTATGGATGGCAATTTAAAACTCGAGAAATTCGGTGTTGCAATTTCTTCTCCAGCTTCTTGCTCTCTTTGAATAATATTTTCCATTAGTTTCATATAACTTATTTTTACCTTTTGAAGTTGTACAAGCAGTTTCGCAACAGAAGTTGAAAACAAATATGTTAGATTATCGCAACTAATGATTTCAATTTTCTTGAGATTGTGAAAGCCTTGAAATCCTTGCGGAATATTCTTCCACACGTGTCAATGCTGATAAACTTACTAAGTACAGAGTTGTCAGTTGAGAAAATGTACAGTCCTCTTTGACCTTTTGTCCTTCCAGATTAAATAGCACTTGTAGCGAATCGGCCGAAACCTCAAGTACTTGTAAATTGGGTATCCAAGAAATGGTGTTGGATGAAAATAGTTCAGTGCTAGAAGATCCTTTTATCTGTCAAATTCACAAGTTTGAATATCTTGAATATCTGTCAAAATGGAGACACAAAGAGAGAGGAAAGGGAAAAAAATCATACCTCTTGATACAAGGATGTTTGGGTGGTAGATTGAGGATGCTCATCAACACCAGGATCCATTGCTTTACAAAAACCAATGAGCATTGGTAGTTCCCAGAGCCTCATTTTCTTCAATTTCGGCAAATTCATTTCAAAAAATGCCTTCTTATGTTCTCTGCCTTCCAAAGAGAAAATTTGTTCTATATTTCGACAATCATATATGTCTAACTTTTGGAGTTGAACCAAACTACTCGCTATGGGCAGTGAAAAGACATGTTTCAAACTCCCGCAATCCAATAACTGAAGAGATATTAGGTTGTTGAGGGCACCTCTATGACTAAAGAGCCTCTCCGAGACTTTGCTATGATATATCTCTTTTAAATTATACATACAACTAAGGTTTAGTGACTCCAAGAGAGGGAAGGCAGCAGCATGTAGAGTGTCGTCTGGTCTGACATCGAGCAAATATTCTACGTCTTCACATCTAATAACTTCAAGATCTTTCAAGCATGGAAAACCTTTTCGGTCTAAATCATGCAAAAGATTTTTTGAGTTTTTTATATTCCTCAATTCCAAAACTTGAGATTTATCCAATAGCGGAGCAATATTCGCCCGCTTTTCCACAATATCTCTTGCGTCACCTTGGAGTGTCAATTGGTCTTCTGAAAAATATCTGAACCCTTTAAACCATTGAGGTCTTGGTTCAATTGTTATCCTAAATTTCATCTTTTGGTTTTTGAAGTGCAAGTCTTGTGGCAAGACCTTTATACTTGGCAGAGAAATTTCTAAAGCCATCATTTGATGGGAATACGGGATTATTTCGGCAAGGCTTGCATTATCTCCATTTTCTCCTGTAGATTTCCATTTATCAAATTCATACGCGTACAATTCTTCTAGTCGAGATAAACGAGATAGGACACCAGCTGCAATTCGTTTAGGATGACGGCATCCTGACAGATCTAGCAACTTTAGCTGACTAAGATTTCCTATTTCCTCCGGAACCTCTGTGATCCAGGAACCACAAAAGCTCAGCATTTCTAGTTTCTCAAGCGCTCCAATTATCGACACATTTTTTAATTTTTCAGAGCAGTACTCCAACTTCAACATTCGAAGGTTCTTAAGGACCCGAATTGATGGTGGCAATGGTTCCAAAGACATTCTTTCCAAAGACAACACTCTTATTTCCTTCATTCCGTCAAACATATTAGGTGGGAGATGAAAATTAGAAGATGACAGTTGCAGAAGCTGAAGTCTAGGACAGTTCAACCCTTCAGGATGTTTTGTTGTTTTTCCAAGCATAAGAGAAATTACGGCAAAGCCTTCATATGTATCATTTTGTGGCCATTCTTCAAGTCCAACATCACATCTGACCATAAAACCATGTTCATCTCTGGATGCAATTGATATGGCAACATCTCGTACAACATCATGCATTTTAATGAATTCTTTTTTCCCACTATCTAGCAATAGATTTGATCTTTCAAGATTATGAACAATTGCATGGACTCTTCGCCTGGCTTCTGCTATTGTATCAATGTCTGTAAACAACCTTCGTCCAACTCCGTATCTTACTAAATCTTCAATAGGTATTTCATAATCTTCTGGAAACAGACAACATAGAAGAAAGCATGACTTGGCTTCTTCACTTTTTAAATGACTGTAACTGAACTCTATGCTTGCATAGACCTCTCGATATAGACCAGTGATATTATGTGGAATAGACTTTTTAAGCTGCTCAAGTGCGGCAACCCATTCATTTTCATTGCTATTGTTTCTCATAGCACTTCCAACAGTAGCAATAGCAAGAGGTAAACCTCCACATTCCTCTTCAACCATTTCGACTTTTTCTTGTAGACTGGGGTTACCATTACATGAATCACCTACCATCTCTCTAAAAAAATTCCAAGCTTCTTCTTTAGATAAGGGTTCGATTGGAAAAATCTTCCGAGTCTTCATTCGATTGCAAGCATCTTCATTTCTTGAGGTAAGCAAGATTTTCCAACTATTATCTTGATCTCCATGAAGAATTCCAATAGCTTCGAGATCCAATGGTTCCCAAACATCATCCAATATTATAAGGACCTTACCACTCTTCACCAGTCTTGAATGTAGTTCAATTGCTCTTCCTGGTAAAGTCTTTCCATCAAGTTTCGGGCCTAGCTGCTCCGCAATTTCACCTTGAATCTCCTTCAGGTTTGGATTTACAGACACCACTGCAATTGCAACTTTATCAAATAATTTATCACTTTTTACTCTTTTTCTTATCTCTTTGGCCATTTCTGTCTTCCCAATGCCTCCCATACCACATATTGCAATCATGTCCATCTTGTCATCCCTTAGAGCCTCCAAAACTTGGTTAATCTTTGTCTCCCTTGACTCGAAATTCTTAAAGCGTCCTTTGGATGTTGATCCTACTTCCAATGGAGGAGCACGATTAAACACCCGATCATATTTTTCACCTTCTTGTAATAGCTCGACTATGGCTTGAGTATTCTTTTGAGCTTTCTTACCTAAGGAGTAACGAAACTTTAGGTTTGGGCACCACCCATTCAAACACAACGTATCCGCATTAACATCTTCTTCGAGGAATTTTCGAAGCTCTTCAATTCTTATGTCCACATTTGTTTGCCATGTCTGAACTTCACGTGCGATTACTTCTTGATTCCAATTGGCTCCTTCAACGGATTGTTGCACGGCTTCCTTCTTTAAAAGCAGCTTCTGATAATGCTCTTTTACTTTCGCGATGTTCCTCTTGTAGGAAATTAGATAGCCAACATGTTCTCCGAAAGGAGGAACCATGTTTTCTCCAATTTTTCCAACAATTGAAACCACAATCTCCATTACTTTTTCTTCTTTCTTTCGTTCGTTCTCTACTTTTTGCAATTTTGTTTTCCTTTTTCACTTTTGATTTTTTGGTAAATACATGAAATGTGAAATGAGATGGAGAACGATAAGTTCACAACTAAATTGAAAAGTAAGAACAAAAATATTTCGAAACCAATATCAGTGAAAAACACTAACTAGACGCAGTATAGTAAAAATTAATTTGCCTCCTACTGCCCATTTACATATCAAAGAAAGAATAAACAAAAAAAAGAAAACAATATATAGTAGACGTAAATGAAAGAAGTAAAATTCTAATTTGCTTTGCATGTATACAAGGGATCCCTTCTATGCAAAGCAAAGAATTATGACCAATGGCTGCGGTCGTAGATCTATAAGCTCTACGTGGCTGTGGATGGGACACTATTACGTCCTAATGAAAGGTCAAAGTCACATGGTCTATACTTTAGAAAGACTGGTCAATGACAGAATTAGAGCAAGACTTATCATTCCCAAGCAATGTAGGATCTCATACACCACTTACTCTAATCACTTATCAGGATGTGGTATCATAATCTCCCCCTTATATTCCTGAAGTCCTCGTTGGACTAATTCATTGTAGGTAGCACGACACAAGTTTCACATTTCTAGTTAGGATAGGATTTGATACTTTTGTAACTCCCCAATGGAAAGCCCAAGCGACATAGCCTATAGATTATACTCCAAAAGAACTAGTCAATGATACAATTGGAACCCATTAGAACAATAAAAAGAGTAAGAACTTCTCATTCCCAAGCAATGTGGGATTTCATACACCATCTACTATTATCACTTATCAGAATAGGGTATCACAGTGAAGGTCATGACTGCAGATTTTTGTTTCTGTAAAAAGATATGGGGTTTTCTTTTTACTTTTTTGTGATTTGTTTGATGTATTTGTGACGTTGTGCTATTTTTTGTGAAGAACACGTTGTTGGAAGGGGTGACTGGAAGATGATGGTGTCAATCCACCCGCTAGCAAGCAGATGTGGGTGAGGACAGGTTGTGAGGGTGATATATATTTAGCCATGTCTAGCTTAGGACGAGGTGCAGGAGGGGTTGTTATCTACCTGAATAGGGTGGGTAGCACCCCTACTAAGCAGAAACAATTTAATATCATCTTGTTTTAATTTTGTTGTACCTTTCAATTATTTAATTGGGTTGTATTATAGAAGAAATAGATTTAGGTTAGTTTTGAAATAAAGCCTAATTTTGAATCTTTGATAGGGCAAGATATGTGTGTAAACATAGAGTAAACAAATAATATTAGAAATTAGGGGTGTTCAACCGGATCTGGATCCAGATATTCGACCATAACCGGATCCAGATCCAGATACTAAAATCCTGGCAATTATCCGCCTGAATTAATCCAGAAATAATCCAAGCGGATAACCAGATCCAATCCGAATATCTGCATTGTTCAGTTTTTTTACTATAAGCCCAGTTATCCAGGTTATAACCGAATTTAATCCGAGTTTTTAATTTTAATTTTAATTTTTAAAAGAAGAATTTAAAACTTAAAAAAATGTTTTTATAGCACTGTTTTAGAAAACAAATATGATATCATGTTTAAATTGCCTAGATTTTTTTTAAAAAATAATTTAAACACTTTTTAAAAGATTTTTATAAAAATAAATAAATTAAAGAACAAAATAGATAAAAATGCAAAATAGATAATATTGTAGTTAAATCACAATGCAAAACATAAATTTATAAAGAACAAAATAAATAATAATACATCACAACTAATTAAACTAATACATAACAAGGTAAAATAAATAACATTGTTGAATATTTTCTGTAAAAGTACTGATCAAACAACTTGCATTATCAAATTTGCAAGAAAAAAAATATTTTTTAGAAAAGAAAATAATCCGGGCAGATAACTGGATATCCGGATATTTTTAACTTTTTCACCTATAAACAATTATGATATAATGTTTAACTTGCCCATATTTAAAAAAATAATAATTTAAAGACTTTTTAAAAGGTTTTTTTTTTAAATAAAAATAAATAATATTGTTGTTACATCACAATGTAAAATATTAATTTACAAATAATAAAGCAAATAATAATACATCATAACTAATAATAATACAAAATAAACTGATATTTTACTTATCTCCAAGGTCTCAATATTTTGTTTTGCATAAACGGTGAAATCAACCTTGTTCTGTAGGAGATTTCAAAATCTCCTTCTCTATGTAATCAATTACATTGGCACCCTCTCTTTCACATCATTGTAGAGTTAAAAAAAAAAAAAAAAATCCAGGTTTCGGACAGGTCCGGAAAAAAATGGGGCCCGGTTCTATACCCCTATTAGAAATATAATACTTATGATTTATAAATTTATATTAAAACATAATAAGATATTGATGAAACATATCATTTATATGTAGTTTACAAAAGAAAATGAAACCGGGGTGGTCCTCTTACTCCGTCTTGACTGAAATAATAGTTTTCTTCTGTTTCCATTTTTTGAACCATTTACTTTTTTTTTTTTTAGTTTTTAGTTCTTTTATTTTTTGTTTTTGTTTTTATTCGCTTCTCTCTCTCTCTCTCTCTCTCTCTCTCCAACTGGGTTATGTAATTGACCTCTTGTTCCTAATTTTGTTCATTGATTTGAGAATATAGCTACGATTGGAGATGTAGAAAAAACAGCTCTGCATCCAATGACTAGGACAAGAGAATAATAGGTTCATGAAACCAATATGCCAAGTAGAAACAAAAGTTTACGAGACAATACGTCTCATGCATATATTTGCAAATCAAAGAATTATTCAATAGAAAAAAAAAAAAATCAGCAGCAAATTTAGACAAAAAAGCATCACGTTGAAGAAACATCTGAAGGAAGAAACAAAGTTTCTGAAGTTTGTGTGACTTACCTCGAATTCCTTCTCCAGAAAGCAGATTGAAAATAATAACAAAGAAATTTAGCAATGGATTGGAACAAAGTGACGGTGACAAACACTAGCGGAGCACCAGAGCGATATTGAGCAAATGTAGTTGAGATAGTCACAAGTATGTATTTATATGGACCTAAACTCCTTTGGCAAGGAAATGTGGATGCCAAGACGATCTGATTCTTTCTTGTCCATTTTGTCGATGATGTTCTTTTCTTCATAGGCATTCCTACCTTTCTTTCTTGGAAACCAATCTCGAGACAAAGTAACTAAAGAGGAATAAAAGGATGTGATTGTTAATAGGCCATAGCTAGCCAATAATGTTCTCTCTCTTGATCAGCATTCGTACCTTCCTTTAAAACCAATCTCAAGGATAGAGAAGAAATTGAATGAGAATAGAACCCCATTCAAGAAATTGAATAGCTATCGAAAAACGTTATTCCCAAGTAGTTATTCGATGACTTTTCGATTTTCTCTTTCATCATCTTCTTCCTTACTGCTTTTCGTTCATAATTGCTTCTTCCTCATGAGGCTACCTCATCCATTGGAGCTAGTACGACTCTGGTAGATAAGAAGAGCAAACCTTGTAATGTCACAAAATGGAGGTCCATGACAACAGAGCTTGAGTTCTTGATCTTTGCAACAGATACGCTATTCTAGAGAAAGTCACTTTTCATGTTCCTAGGCCTGATGAGTACGGAATTTTCAACACAAATAAAGATGAGATTTTTGTCTATGAGGATATGTTTGTGTGCGCGTTTAAGGCTAGACTTCCTTTTTCTCATGCTATCAGTGACATTCTATGGGCTTTTCAACTAGACCCTCTTCAACTTCTACCAAATACCTGGAGAATCCATGTTTCATGTTGTGTTCTTTGGACAATGGCATTATGAAAATCCATCATTTTCCCTCGCTTAGTTCTCATACAGCATAAAAAAGACAGCAGCAACACCGTTTCAACTTCTGAAATTTTCTGCAACAGATTCTGTCATGATGTCCTCCAACCTCATTTGTTCTTAGATTTTTCATCTAATACTTGCTTAGTTAAGTTTATAATCAAGTGGAGGGAAGTTAGAAACAAGTAAAATTCGAGCAACCTATTGCTTGAAAGGGTGACAACTGACATGATTTTGTGCTCGGTTTGGTCTAGGCTATCTCAGTTTCTGCAGTGAATTTAGCTCTTATTTTCTCTCTTTGAGTTACTTTTTAATTTAGTTCAACCCTTCATTTTTGTGTGTCAAGTCCTTAGAAATCAGTGTGTGGTTGTGAGTTATCTTCCAAGCTAATAACCCAAGTAAACGACCAAAGATTTCACTCAAACAAGTTTGCTTTCCTCTTTAAATTTCTGGTTTACCAAGAGATGCATCAGTTAACTCTTTGTTGTTTTTATGCCATGTCTACACAAAAATGATGCTTCTTTCCAATTTTTCTTCAACGCTAGTATCCTTTGCTTGTGTAGTTGGGCTTATGGTTAAAGGAAAGGAGTTTTGAGGAAAGAATACAACCAAGTTGCTGGTTGTACACGTTAGTGTAGAAATTTTCTGCTATGCATTCTGTTTTAGTTCAGATTAGCCCATTTTCATTTCTATCTTCCATTTCCTCTTTCACTCGACTAAAGTTGCTCATTTGTGTAATAAACTACTGAAAATCAAGGGCAAACCAGCCATCAAGTCAGCCTTAGTTCTTCACACTCCTTTGCTCCAACAAGGTTACTAAAAGCTATCAAACATCCATTTTGGTGAAATTTCCAAATTTTTTACACTTTCTTTGTTCCCTTCAATTCCTAGCAATTATTTCCTATCATCTATACATTCTTAACCCATGGTTACGGCCAATATTTAATGTATAAAACTCACTAGGCCCTTGCTGGACAGCAAGCATGTTATTAAACAGGTTTATGAATTTCTTTATAATGCTTGAAACGTGGAGTTTAAATGGCTTGACTTAGTGCTAAGTATGGAAGTATAAAATGAAATTGTTGCACCTTGAAGAAATGAATGGTGAGAAGATGGGGTGGAGTTGTATTGGATTGATTCTTGGTGGGCTTGTTTAATATGGGAGGTTGAAAGGATAGAGGTTTTGCCTTGTAGTTGATTTTATCCAAGTGAAGGGGAAGTTAAGGAAAATGTTTTACTTCCTTCTTGGAATTAAAGTGAAGAACTAGCTAAGAATATAGTTAGGAAAGCTTAGTATGAAGTGGGTACTTACATGTTGATTTCATTTCAATGAATATGATTTATTGAATTGCGAAAGGAACCAAAGGTTAAACTTGGAGGTAAGTAGCTATGACCATGCTTCTCACACCATGTTTTTCTAATAGAATGCTCTCTTTTTCTTCAAATGCTTCTTTGTAATGAAAAAGTAAATTTATATAATGTATAAGCCTTTATTAGTAGCCCATGTTGATTATCCTATTAATTATAAATGTGTGTATAAGTATGATGGAAAGCATTCACACTGAAGGTTGAGATCATGCAATTTATCATGTAAATGTTTTTTAAAATCTAGTGATTTTCTTAATGTAAGGTTATAGCATGAAATGCATTATTTTTATGAAAGAAAATATATACTTCATTAGTCTAAGTAAGTTAATGAAATTGTTATGAAACGAAAAAGGAAAAGAAAAGGAATTTGAGGTTTATGTGTGTAAATGCGTAAAGGCCAATGACTGAATGATGATGGTACCAAAGAGAGGGATAGATTGCAAGGCCAGACCGATCCCATTGGTAGTGCAGCCAATTGAGCCAACCTGACTGAGGAATTTTCAACCCGTGGTCACGGGTTGAGTCGAGTCCAAAAGACAACTAATCCTAACACACAGGACGTAAAAGTGTGAGCCAATGAAAGTGAAAATTGATTCAGAATGCTTAATTGACACGTTTTACATTTGTATGACTTTTTAATTTGTATGACTTTTTAAAAGAAATAAATAATTAATGTATGATATTCTAACTGTATGTTGTAACTACTTGCTGATTATTAGATTCACTTTTTTGTTTAATGTTTTAAATGTCCAGGTAACAAGGAATATGAAGCTGCAGGTGATGACAACCAACTTCAAGAAATCAAGTATGTCACGCACGGGGTGACAAAAGGGAGCCTCAGTTCGTGCGCAAGTGCACAAGCGGGACGGCCAATCTTCTCACCAAACCCATCTGCGTGAACAACATCGCGACGAGGAACTTCAAATCACGAAGTCGGAAATCCCGTAAGAATCCCCTCAATTTGTTAAGGTTGACAGAACATAAGTGTGAAAGAAGACCAACCAAAGCCTTCATAATAAGGGACATCACGTTGAGAGGAAGATTCAGGAGCCAATGAAGGAGCGCCACAAGAAGGAAGTTGTGAGGTGTTCCGCTGAGCCATATGCACCGACATTCAAAAAAGGGGAAAAGCGAAGACTAGGGTTTCAACAGGAAACTATGGGATAACGAGGAAACAAGAAAGTTGGGAACCAAAGTACAAGAAGAGAGAGAGAAGGATGAAAGGAGAACGGGTATTTGTAAAAAAAGAAACGGTGTGACGGTTAGGCATTCAAGAAGGGAGCCAAATTGGCTGATAGCAGCATCATTATCGGCAAATCTCACGATCTGATGATGTGACAGAGCATGAACAAAGGAGCCGTTACAATTCCCCCAAAGTACAGGGACATGAGCTGCCAATCAGAGCTCGTAAACTTGAACCATTTATAATTATCAAATTCTCACCACGCCACGTGACGAAAATTTGCAAGATAATTAAAGGAGCGTTTTAGACCCTGACAAGATCGGTCCAATGATATGCAAGGCCCATATGTCACAAGCCCAGTGGCGAATTAGTCGCCTAGGTATCGTGATTCATTATGAATTAATGTTATAACCGCCAGAATGATAAGGTAGCCCTATTGTTAAAGATATGGCAAGAATCTTGCCTAGACCCCCCATCCAAACTTCAGGAACTGATAAGTAAAATCAAGAGATTAAGTTTTCAATTTGTTCTTATCAACAAGGCACTATGTCTATATAATTGACTGGAGATGGTGATTTTAGGTAACTTCAATCCTAGAGCCTTTATAAAAGTCTCATATATGTATTTGTTAACTTAGGCATCAAAGATGCATCAGGAACACTGGACTGTCATCTTTCTTGGTCGCAAGTTGTTTGCCTCGGTCAATAGGATGTGAAACATGTTTTCAACATATTGAATTTGATACATAAGTACAGTAAGAAGAGTTATAGACATCATGGTATACTTGGACTCTGTTACAAAGAGATAGTTTCCTACTTAGATATATAATCAGAAAACGGAGGAAATAATAAGGGCTAACTGCATAAAAAAGCATTACTAGATTTCAACACTCGATTGGTACGAGCCGTAGAACCAATAACAGTCTTGGACAAAGAACTCTTACGGACCATATTGCAATTGATCTGTACTAAGTTGATCTTTCCATAACACCTACATGCTTCAAATTCACAAGTTGTCAATTCACTCATCTTCATTTAACTGAAAAAAACATATGATTGCCAGCATGATAATATGCATTAAATATCAATAAAAATCAATCATGAGGCCATGCCAAAATTAAAAAAAAAAAAAAAAAAAAAAAATTATAATATGACAAGAGAATCATGGTCAAGCTAATCCGATTATAAAAGTAAAGATTAGGGATAACCATGTCTATAATAATATACATGTTAAGTTGTAAGTCAAAGGTAGCAAAATAATAAATAAGTCAGACCAAATGGAATAACAATTGGATTAGTCAATATTAATCCAAGGCATTTATATATCTGTTAGAAAATTATATATATAGGCAAACGTCATCTTAAAGTCGTTCGGAAAAAAAAAAAAAAAATTACAAATACTCCTCAACATCATAATTAGTCAGCTCAAAGAAGACTACAAGAAATGGAAGAAGTGATGGTGATTACACAGACAAACTGACGGTAGAAAATACACATAGACGAGAGGGCTGAGATCTATCAGACAAAATTAAAGGGAGAAAATGAGAAATGCAATAAGAAAAATCAAAACCAACAATTTATTAAAATTTTAGGAAAAAACAAACCTAAAGAAATTAGATTCTAAGAAAGAGTTGGATAGGAAAAACGAAAAAAGATAATATAATTCCTAATTAGTTTTAAGTACCTTCAAAATCTACTCATCTGAAGATGATGAACCATAGATTTCATTGGAGCCCTCATCATTGGAGCCGGTCTATAAGCAAAGATCAGGTTAGATAACTCAACGATACAAGTTTTTGGATATTGAAACATTGCTGCTAATAATTAATCCAATGCAATTTTCTATATCTAGGATTTATTCAAAATCATTGAATTAAAAGTTTACCCTTTATATAGGAATGTTTACTATAGAATGTAACGTACGTACCTTTCCTTTGATGATCATGTGTTGTATAGTGGCATTGAGGTCTCCTACCATGGGTACTAGTGGGCATTCCCAGTGATCATCCGTATATACTCCTGTAGGTTAGGAGTTTTCACCTCTGTTGGGACAAACATTTTCAAGCTCATGCATCTAACTATGCTTATTGTCTTCAGGGACGGCCACTCAAAAGCATTAGCTTCGTTGCAAAAACACTCTAATTTTGGTAAATGCATGAGTGAGAGGGAAGTCACTCGGGGAAACACAATCACCTCTCTTTCTTCTTCTTCTCCTAATCCTTTTGCAAGGATTTTATCCATTTCATCGCAGCCCGTAACTTCCATTCTCTCTAATTTCACGAGAAGTTTAGCTACAGATGTGAGAATAAGTATTAATTCAAACTGCCACACCCTTTGACATTTAGAATTTTCAAGTTACCGAAGCCTCTAATTTCTAGTGGACCTTCTTTCCATATATGCAATAGCTTCGGCAAATAGATTAAATCTAACGCTGTCAAATTGTCAAAGACAAGGCTTTCCTCAACATGCAGTCCCTCCAGTTGAAATACCACTTCCAATAAATTACAAGCATATACAAAAAGTTCTTCTAGATTTTTCAAAGTCTCAACCAAGTTAGATTGAAATAATTAAATATTGCTTTCTATTGTGAATAGTAGCTAGCCATATTTGGAGAGAACTTGAGATTTACTATTAATCAAGTCTTAAGCTTTGGACTATTGGCTAGTCCAATGTAGAGGCTTTTTCTCACATCTAGCTAAAGTTTAGACTTGCATTAGCATTTGACTAGTCCATTGCCAATACTCTTAGGCCTCGTTTGGATTCGAAGATGGGTTGAGATGGGTTGAGATGATTTGAAATGAGTTTTGAATAGTAGTGAGATGAGTTGAGATGATTTATGAATAGTAGTGAGATGAGTTGAGATAATTTATAAGTTGTTGTAATTTATTTATGAATTGATATGGTTTTAACTTTATATTAAATGTTATATATAAATTATTGATAAAGAAGTATTAAATAAATTATTAATTACCCAGGTACTTTTTTTTTTTTAAAGAAGTGAATAATAAAAATTTTTGGATTACAATAGTCTTTTCTAATGAAAATACAACAAAATTTCGATAATAAAGTTAATCATTTATTCAAAAATCTCAATTGTAATTGTTTGCAAAAAACACGTTAAATAATATTAATATATTATGAAATAATTTTTTCAAATGATTGTGCTTAAATTCATTTCCCATATTCACCGTAGTAATGGGAAATTTTCCCATCCTCTAATTTTCAATTATAGTCAATGATAATCAATTAGGAAAATAACATCATTAAATTATAAAATCAATCCTTGTAAATTTGTGTACGATAAAATTTACATATCGACCAATTATTTATGAAACTAAATTTACGTATATAGCTTATAATATTAGCAACCATATTTCTAAATAAATTTGCTACAAACTTCCCTATCTATATAAATTAGTAATATATTACCAGACCAAAATAAAATTTGCAATACATTTGAATCTCTAACTACACTCTTATATAGTCTCAATAATGTCAATATTTATCAATATAAGTCAATGACCACTCCTAGCTTCCCACATACGTTCGGCAATGTCATCCCTAATTGCAGCCATAGCTCGGGCTGATTCGACGGTCATGTCAGGATGATTTCCTGACACTGCGGCGTCGCTATATGCACGACCGCTTGGACTGAGCTCCATATCTCTCCACTCCTCGAACAACCAGTCATTCGGGCTCGTCATTCTAATAAAATTGTGTAACGTACAACATGCAATGATCAGATCCCCTTGCCTCCCAACTTTATAACCAGGCATGAGTCTTAAAATTCTAAATCGTGATTTCAAGACCCCAAATGTACGTTCTATTACGTTACGAATACATGAATGACGATGATTAAAATAATCTTTATACCCCCTAAATCCCCGCTGACCCTGACGGTCACTTCTATGATATCTCTCTCTAGGGTAAGGGGGCATAAATCCTCGAGTACATGGATACGCCGAATCGACTAGATAATAATGACCTGTCAACCATTAACATTATGAGATAATCAGGCCCCAAGCAACGAATCCCGAGCTTTTTAAAAACAACAGATATAAAGACCCAATATAATCAGACAAAAATAATTGTGGCCTTCGAACTGATTTACCATCGAGAGGCATTGGAAATGTGTTGCGGCCTTGAGACAATGCATCGATGAATACACGTGCATCATGCGAGCTCCCCTCCCAACCAGTGTACAGGAATGTGAATTTCATGTCCATGTCACATACACACAATACGTTTTGGGCAACTTTGCCATGCCGGTTGCGATATGCCTCACGCACCTCTGCAGGTACAACAGCGTCGATCATGGTCCCATCAATTGCACCAATGCATCCCTGCGAACGAGTAAGCGGACATGATACATACGAATACATACGGTTTAAGTAATTTACAAAACAATGATCCAATATGTACAGAATTATATTTTATTATCTACCATAAACAACTTACCTCAAACCAAGGATAATTTCTCGGATTGGCTGCGATTGTTGGGTGCACCCCGGATGTGTGAGTTGGGTAAATAAGATGTGTCCCTAGCCTACACAGGGCCTTCATAACGTTCCTCACATGGGCATTAACAGTTTCTGTTGAATGTTGAAAGCGCTGCCCCACAATCCGTTGTTCGTCTCCAGCTGCCACTACCGATGTGAACATGCCTATTTGTTCCTCGACGGTCAACCATTTTCTAGTATCCTTCAAAAATCTATTTGAACGTAACAAGCTGCATAATGTGCGGAAGGCATCAACCTCAAGTCGGAATAACTCGTGACAATTTCTTGGATTCCCATTCAAAACTTCCAAAATATATTGATGTCCCCGTAATCCGATATTGTGTTGTGGCTGTCTAAGCTGTTGTTGTGCTTCTCTACCAGCCCTCGCAAGAAATGCGAGTGTCTCAAGATCCTCAGTTGCAAGGTCATCTTCACTACTATCAGTCAAACACACATTAGGGAACGTATCATCTGAATCTCGATTCACGTTCATCGAGTACCTTCCTGCTGACCAATTCCCATTGTGCACAGTGGGTTAATTCGTACTATTTTATCTTTACAACCATTGTAAATAATCTGTCAGAAGTTATAATATAATAAGGAGGTACTACGATCTTAATATAATATATCAAACATAATCCAATATAATCATACAGAACCCGAACAGAGCCTAAAACAGGTCCTCCATAATCCGTCCTCATTTCAATCAAATTACAACAAATCAAACAGACAACCCACATTGGAAAAGTAGATGTTTATAAACTCATCAAAGGAATACAAATAGTCTCATGAAAAATAAAGGGTGACAATGCCATCGAAAATATAGCCTAAGAATTAAAAATGAGCCTACTTTAACAATTACAGGCCCAATCGTCCCTCCTTGCAGCATCCAAGGACAAGAAAAACTGTCGCATCTCTGGGTTCAGTAATCTCTCGATTGCGCGAACAAGTTGGGATGGCTCCAACGGAGGGGAAAGCTCGCTGAGCAACGTCGCACAATGGCTAATCGGATCATACCCCGCATTGGTCCCATCACTAGGCCCTGTCTCTTTGCTGCGCTTCGATGATGCCACAGCTTCTGCATCCTCATATCGTTTACGCCTCGCTCTCTGCGTCAGTTTAACCTCCTCGACGGCCTCAGAAAGCTGCACCTCAAAATCGCTCTTCTTTCTTGGCTTCGGCCTGCGTGATGACCCAGTCACGGCATCCTCTGCAGGTGACCCGATCCCCATCAAGTCAATAAAGTCATCATTGCCAATGGGCAAGTCCTGTCGATGGCCTAGTGCGGGAGGGCGTCGAGCTCGCATCTCCTCATCCAGGCGCCGCTCGTCGTCGCTATCTGCGGGTAGCTGTGTTGATGCGTGTTGCATAGTCCCGTATGCAACGGACGCGCCAAATATGGTGCACAGCTCCTCGTACTTTGGGCAGCCAAAAGTACGAAACCTCCCCCATTTCGATTTAACCTAACAATTATAGAAGAAACATACGCAGTTAATAATCAAACATCGAGTGCTCAAACAACAAATTTGAAGGGTGCAATAAAGATGGTTAACTTTAATTAAAATTTTACCCTAATGGCATTCTCCCAGCACTCGTCACTCGCGACAACTGTCTTTGTGTCGGGATCCCAACCCATACCAGTTTGGCTCAACAAATCGGTAAACAAGCACTGCATCCCCTTCAACCTCGTCAATTTTCCACGAACCTGGTTCCCGTCAAACACTTTCTTCCCAACAGCAGTGAGTCGCTGTGCATAAACTCCATGCTCTCTAAACGTTATCTTTCCGCCCTTTAATCTACCTTGAAGCGCGTCCTGGTAGAGCATGTCGATGAATATCTCCTCCATGGCATCGCCCCAAAGCACATTATCCCGGCTCATATCTTCGGGGTCATCCATTTCGAATAGCTAAAATGGTAATATAAGGAAAAAAAAAAAAAAAGATTTTGCATGTCAACTGTCACAAGTTATATGCGTTAATATGAGTAACGACCCGGAATTATTTATGACCCATACCTGTTGATACGGCTGATGTCTAGCAGATGAGCGTAAGGAGTATCGCTATGGGAATATGGATGACGGAAAGTTTATTAATCCCCATATATATTTATTATATATAAGTACACAACAGTAGTAGAGGAAAATTGACAAAAATCTAAACATCCCACTACCACATTCAACCACATGCGTACCACAATAACAACCCAAGAAACATAACATTAATAAATACACAAGGCCATGATAGAAATTAACATATTTGGAAGCATTGCAGATTTTTTGGTTATTTTATTAATGGTCAGTGTGTATAAAAATAAGAATTTAAACAGATGCTTGTAAAAAACACATTAGGGAACAAATACCCGAGCCCCAATACCCGAGCTCTGTAGCACTCAAAAGTCTCAATATAGATGGTCTATCACTGCGACTAATTGGCTCCAATACCCGAGCCAAGTAGCACTCAAAAGTCTCAAGATGTTCATACAAACTACAACCCCTCAAAACAGTGTGAAGTTGGAGAAATGCACAGGAAATATGTGATCAGTGCAGCAACTTCACGCGGAGCAGCAGTGAAGTGCCAAGCCCAAACACACAATACCTTGAGGGGTACCTTTTAATTAGCCAACAATTAACAAAATTCCAACATGCCTATAATCACACATTACCCAGCATCTACATACGGTTTCTCATAAATTACCCAGCATCTACCTCAAGTCGGCAATGTTCAACTATCCATACAACAGATATAAATTACCCAGCATCTACATACGGTCTAAATTTGTCTAACCTCATGCACTATAAATCAAGTATAGGAATGCTACTAAAATGAAAGTGCACTTAGGTGTCCCATATATATATATATATATATATACCCGCTAATATATTTGTTCTGCTTCAGGTCCGAACTTCATTGCTTCAAATAAAAGCCTCGGGCGCATCCACAGAGATTTGTGAGCAACCAAACTTTTCCATTCATCTAATCTAAGGATAACATGCATTCTATTATTCATAATAATCTCGGTCAATAACCACAAGCCGAACCAAATTAGGCTCAAATTCATGTTCAAAAAACAAGAGTAATGCCCAGAAAAATTTACACATTTTGCATAAGGGACACGGCAGTAGATGCATTGAGATGAGATACACATACTTGGAAGGATCGTGTCCTTGGAGCCGTGGTGGTGATATGGGTACCCCGAAGGTGGTTACGGTGGATTCGAGTTCTTGAGGTTGGGTGTTTGGTGGTTTTCGGAATTGTGGCCTTCATTGTGAGGGGGACACAATGAATTTGTAATGTAAAATCCCATGGGAACAGACCCCTAAATCTACCCTATTTGATGGGAATCTATCATGAAAACCCTAGATAAAGGGTCGCAGCGTTTGGGTCAGGGGCAGGGGAATCTCTGTAATGGAAGAGGGACGTGATTGGGTACGGTGTACAGGAATGGAAGAGCAACTGATTCTCGGTTGCTTGGACTGAGATGTGTACGGGCTGACCTCCCTGGGTTGCCTCTGGAAGCGGAGTCTTTTCGTTATCGCCTCAGTGAGTCGCCTTCGAACACGCCAAGTTGGGCTGATTCCAGATGAGAGGCATTCGGTCTGGCGTTGATGATGGCAGGGAATATGACTACGAAGCGTTGAGACGAGCTCTGCGCGGAGCCATAGCTGAGCCTGAGGAGCTTCGGTGAGGGCGATTCGTGTCTTGCACCAGGAGTCTGCGTGAACCGAATGGGTGAAGGGTGGGTGGGAGGGCCTTGAAGAGCCATTACACCCTCTGTCTTGCCCAGTCAAAAGGCATAAAGCAACAGTCATAAAAGGCTGGGCACGTCTCCTTTGTCTTATGCGAAAGTTTCTTGACATGAGACCGCTTGGACAGACAACTTGGACCGTACGAAATCATCTTCAGATATTCGAAATCATCTTCATATATTCGAAGTCACCTTCGAATCCAAACGAGGGCTTAATGTTGGATAGGCATCTTGGTCGTTTAAAGTAAATTTAAATTTAGAAATTTATGATAAAATTGAATACTAAAGTTAGATAAACTATTTATAAAAAGAAGTATTTTAGTTATAAAAAGATTCAACAAAAGTAAATTTACAAACATACTTAACTTGATGCGATACGTTAAATTTACTTTTGATACATTAGATCTATAAAGTAGATCTAACATAACATATTAAGTTAAGTCAGTTTGTAATTTTATTTTTGTAGCATCTTTTTGTGACTATAACACTTGTCTAAGTTCAAACTTTACAAAATTACATAAAATTACAAAAATCATAGAAATTAATATTTTAATAGATAATTATGCAAGTCAAATAATACTTGTAGCATATAATTTATTCTTATCTATGTCATACTCTAAGCTTTAAACTTTGGACAATAACTTTTGAAGATTACAAGTCTTTATTACTTACACTCTTGGTGAAATAATTGTTGGTGTTCAATCTTTAAGCAAAATATTAAGTTGCATGCCATGAGACAATCCATTATATGTAGAATTCGGCTTCCTTTCTGCCATGGAATAATAGAACTTGATCTATTACTAAGGGATGTTTGGGTAATGAGATAAGGAGTTTAAGGTACCCACAAAATGTTTCTTTGTAATGAAAAAGTAAATGTATATACTGTATAAGCCTTTCTTAGTAGCCCATGTTGATTATCCTATTAATTATAAATGTGTGTATAAGTATGATTGAAGCATTCACATTCAAGGTTGAGATCATGCAATTTATCATGTACATGTTTTTTTAAAAACTAGTGATTTTCTTAATGTAAAATTATAGCATGAAATGCATTATTTTTATGAAAGAAAATGTATACTTCTTTAGACTAAGTAAGATAATGAAAATGTTATGAAATGAAAAAGGAAAAGGAAAGGAAATTAAGGTTTTATGTATTAAAATGCGTAAGGGCCAATGAGTGAATAATAATGGTACCAAAGAGAGGGCTAGATTGCAAGGCCGGACCTGTCCCATTGGTAGTGCAGACAATTGAGCCATCTTGACTGAGGGATTTCCAACCAGTAGTCACGAGCTAAGTCGAGTCCAAAAGACTGCTAATCCTAACACACAGGGCGTAATAGTGTGTGGCAATAAAAGTGAAAATTGATTCATAATGTTTAATTGACATGTTTTAGACTTGTATGACTTTTCAAATGAAATAAATAATTGATGCATGATATTCTAACTATATGGTGATTCATTATGAATCAATTTTATAACCGCTAGAATGATAAGGTGGCCCTACTGTTAAGGAGATGGCAAGAATCTCGCCTAGATCACCTGAAGGAATAACTTCATCATCCTCCATCCAAACTTCAAGAATTGATAAATGAAATCTAGAGATTGAGTTTTCAATTTGTTCGTATCAACATGGTGGTACGTCTATATAATTGATCAGAGATGGTGAATAGGGATGGGTAGCGAGGCCCTGCCCCTGCCCTCCGAGTGGCTGGGCGGATTCCCCCTTCCACCAGATGCTAGGGGCGGGTGGCCTCTCCCGCATCTGGCACCCACAACAGAGGTAGGGGTGGAATAGGGGCGACCCTCGCCCTGCCCTTCCCCGCTTATATGTATATATATATATATATAAAATTATATATATATATAAGTATTTATATATAAAAAAAACAAACCCCAGACATGAAACAACTCATACCTGGATTTTACTTAATAACAAATAACGAAATGACATAGTTTTGTCATACACAAAACGGTGACGTTTCATCATCTGTTAAGATTCCCCCCCTCCCCACGAGTTAGCCCTTTCCTTCTCAGTTCTCTGAATCTCTCTCTCTCTCTCACTCTCTCTCTCTCTCTCTCTGAGTCTTGTTCACTCTGACTCTCTGCATCTCTGATTCTCCATCACTGTCACAGTCGTTCCCACTATGTCGTCACTGTAGCCTTCCATCTGCATCTTCATCATGGAAGGTAAGAATCTTGGTTAAAGTTTTGATTTTTTGTTGATTTATGAAATGAAGATTGGAGGAATGATAGGTTTTAATCGGAGATGGAGGATGAGATTGTGTTTGTGTGCTGTGAAGACTTGATTATGCATGTGGTTTGATGATTGATAAACTGATGTGTGTGTCTGTGTGATTTTGATTTTTGTGGGTTTGTAGTATGTAATGTATTTTGAATTTTGATGATTGAATACGTGATAGTGATTCAGTGATTGTGATTTTGTGGCTAAATTAATTCAAATTGGAACCTTAAATTAATTTAGGGTTCCAATTTGAAAGCCAAAATTAATTTGGATTAAATATCCTAAAGATATTTGGATTAAATCTAAAAACTTTGCTTTGATAAAAAAAAAGATTATCCATACAAGCTAGCCCTTATATATATATATATATATATATATATATATATATCCTACTAGATATTCATTCCATTCAAAGCTCTAAATGTCTTATCCTTAGTTATAGGACATTAAATAGTAAAACATTTCATGTTTGCACTTTTTTTTTTTAATTTTTTATTCACAAAGCTGATCTATATATATATACATATATATATATGGTTCAAATGCTAGTTAATATAGGTAATATTTCGTATAAGATACGCAATATATATTTTATTCAAAAATTTTTAAGTTTTTTGAGTTCAACTGGAACAATAATTTCTGAAAGCAATGGTATTTTTTTTTTTATGTTTCTGGATGGTAAATTTTGCAATATGCTTGAATAAGAATCGTAAAGGGGTAGTACCTGTGATTCAAACTTCTGTGAATATAATGGCTATGAATTAATTTGAAATTTTGGAATAAATTATGAATAAATTATTGAAACTTGAACACATCAGCTGAAGCTTCTAACTATTTTTTTTAACTGACTTTTTTTTTTTGGTTAATTTCATTTTGCAACTCAAAATTATCACTTTTTCATTTTTATCAAATTGCTAATACTTCTATGTTAATTTTTTGGCATATTGCTATGTTTGTTATAATTTCAGATTTGTTGTATGCTTGAGTTGATGGATATTCCGCCAGATTCTGGTGTAAGCTCCCCTTTCCAGGCCCAGGGTACCCCTACCCTTACCACTACTCCTACTCCTATTCCTACTCCCGGCACAACACCTACCCCTATGGAATCTTGCCACTCCCCCAAGCTCAGCAAGAAACCTGCTTCCATAGTTTGGTCTCATTTCATCAAACTAGAGAGTGGTGACCCCAATAACCCTTAAGTCAAGTGTAGCCATTGTGAAAAAAATTATAGATGCCACTATAAGAAACATGATACCTCACAATTAAAGGTACACTTAGAAGAGTAATATAAAAAAAATTCAAGATTAAGATCATTACAAGAGAAGAGCCAATCTAGGTTAGAAATTAGACTTAAAAAAATAGCAAATGGAAGTAGTGGGGGTGCAACGTTGAAAGGGCATACTAATTATGATCCCAATGAGTGTAGGAGACACCTAACTCGTATGGATGAACTACCTTTTCAAGTTGTTGATGAGAAATGATTACACGCGTATTCTCATTATTTGGAACTAAGGTTTAATCTTCCTTCTTGCCAAACGGTGACAAATTATGTAAAAAAAAATTATTTGTCTGAAAAAGAGAAGTTGATGGGTCAATTTGTTTGCCTCACCACTGATACTTGGACATTAGTCTAAAATTTTAATTATATATCTTTAGCTGTACATTTTGTTGATGGTGATTGGACATTGCATAAAAAAATCATAAAATTTTGTTAAAAAACCGATCACAAGGGTAAGACGATTAGGAGGGCCTTGAAGGCCGCAATAAAAAAGTGGGGATAGACACGAGTTGTTACAGTCATAGTTGATAATAGCTCGTCTAACGATGTATGTCGCATTGAGACATCTTAAGACCTATCTTGGAGAGGGAAATAAGACAATCATGAGTGGTGAGTGTACTCATGATTGTCTGCATGTGAGATGTGCGGCACATATTTTGAATTTTATTGTGAAGGATAGACACGAGTTGTTACAGTCACATATTTTGAAGGATCTTCATGACTCGATTGCTTGGGTTAGGACTGCTGTGAGATGGGTGATATTTTCTCTTTTGAGATTGGAGAAATTCACGGTTATTGCGAGGTCTGCATGCCTAACATTTAAGAAGGGTGTTTATACTGATATGCCTAGATGTTGGAACTCAACATTTTTTATATTGGAGGCCCAAGAATATAAGTTGGTATTTACATTAGTGGATTATGAAGACATCCAATATGTAAAATATTTTGGTGATCACAGGGGATTGGGAAACCCGTGGATGATGATTGGGAAGTTATATCTATTTTCATAGATTTTTTGAGACTTTTCTACGAGGTCACCACAACACTATCTGTCACTTTGTATCCTACATCCCATCAATTATGTTAGCAAATATGTAGGGTAAAAGAAGAATTAGATGACATGATCACGGGTGGTAACATTAGGCTGCGGGTGATAACATGAGGTCGAAGTACGACATGTATTGGAGAGATTTCACTAGGGCTAATATTTTCTTATATGTAGCAGTTGTCTTTGACCCTTGGTTTAAGGTGGATGGCATGCTATTTAGATTGAGAATTGCGTACGGGCAAGCATGCACAGAGCATATTGCAGCAAGGATTAGGGAAACCCTTGGTAGATTATTTGATGAGTTTACTATCTTGCGGTGTGGTAATATTGCAGCACCGGCACCTACCCCCCACCAGTTCTAGAAGCCAAGGTTGGGAAAAGACGTAGACTGGATTGGGGTGATAGGTTGGAGCATACTCCCATCACCCGGTGTTCTATAGCGGCTCAATCAAAGATAGACAGATACTTGGCAATGGAACTTCAACCATTTTCACGAGAGTTTGATATATTAAGTTGGTGGAAGGTGAATGTCGTGAAGTTTCCCATCCTTGAAGAGATAGCTCACAGTCTTTTGGCTATCCCTATTAACACTGTAGCCTCAGAGTTGGCCTTTAGCACCAGAGGGCGCGTATTGGATTCATTTTGGAGTTTCTTAGCTCCTACCACTGTGGAGGCTTTGATTTGCACGCAAAATTGGATCATGGGGACTCCAACTCATATTCCGAATATTCTTGACTATGATGAGGCCGACGTCGAGGTGGAGGGTGGTGATCAGCCTGGATCTGGTAATCGTGGGACTTGAATTTCATTTTCTTATCTTAATTTATTTATTTTCATTTAATCGGTATTAATTTCAAGTTTAATTGTTAAAGTGATACATGAGACGGCGTCTACGGCTACCTCAATGCAGTATGCCTTTGTGTCTATTGGACCCACCATTGTCATGGTTTGCACAATTTATCCCTTAATTGTCTTTTGCATTTATAATTTTATATAATATTTTAGTATCTAATTATTTTGCTTGTATGTTTTTTAGCTTTTATATTCTCAATATATATATGTCGAATCTTAATCCTAAGGATCCAATGATCTATGCTCATCTTCATCCCAATAACCCAATCTCATATTGGTTAGTACTTTTAATATTTTATATTTTAAATTTTTGTTTCATATTTATAACTTTATAATTCTAATTTGTTTTATTTTTAACTTATGAATATTGCAGGTTTTATAACTTTACGATCTTGATTCTCAGTCTCATAGTAGTTGACACAACTTAGTCTCAGTGAACTCACCGCCACCCCAAATTGATCAAATTTGAAATGTTATGATTTTGTTAATTTACAATTAATTGTAATGTTGCTACAGTAGTTAATAGTACCCTTTGTAATATTTATTATTTTTAGATGAGTTTATAATATTGTAATATTTTATTAGTTCTCTTAATGTGTATAATTGTAAAATTGTAATAGTTTAGTACCTTAGTGATGATTATTAGTTAATACTTAATAATATTAGTTGAAACTTAATATATAGTTAAAAGTTCTATCTGTATAATTTATTTTTTGTTTTCATTTTTTAAATATATTTATTTTTTTAGTTAAATTATGGACTCAAAATGGCAAAACAATAGATTCTAGGCCATTTTGGGCCCACATACTTCAACTGGACTGACGGATGGAGGTCCAACCCCTCACCTCGAGGAGCGGACGAGGTACCTCGCCCTTGCATAGGCTTGGGGTGGGGTATGGGGAAGGGGTGGCCCCACCTCGGTGGGGCGGGTAGCACCCCTAACGGCAATTTCATATAACTTCAATCCTAGAGCTTTTATCATAGTCCCATATACGTATTTGCTAACTTAGGTATAAGAGGTGCTTCAGGAACACTATACCATCATCTTTCTTTATCGCAGCTTGTTAGAATTTGATACACAAGTCCAGTAAGAAGAGTTATAGTTATCATGGTATACTTGGACTCAGTTACAAAGAGATAGTTTCCTACTTAGATACATAATCAGAATACGGAGGAAATAATAAGGGAACTGCATAAAGCATTCTAGACTTCAACACTCGATTAGTACGAGCTGTAGAACCAGTAATATTCTTGGACAAAGAACTCTTACGGACCATATTGCAATTGATTTGTAATCTTTTCATAACACCTGCATGCTTCAAACTCACAAGTTGTCAATTCACTCATCTTCGATTAACTAAATAAAACATATGAATGCCAGCATGATAATATGCATTAAATATCAATAAAAATCAAATCATGAGGCAATGCCAAAATAAAATAAAATAAAAATGATAATATGACAAGAGAATCATGGTCAAGCTAATCCCATTATAAAAATAAAGGTAGCAAAATAATAAATAAATAAGTCAGACAAAATGGAATAACAATAGGAGAAGAGATGGTGATTACATAGACAAACTGACGGTAGAAACACAGACGAGAGGGCTGAGATCAGACAAAATTAATGGGAGAAAAACGAAAAATGAAAAACAAAATTAGATTCTAACCTAAAGAAAAATCAAACAAAACAATTTATTACAATTTGAGAAAAAATAACCTAAAGAAATTAGATTCTAAGAAAGATAATATAATTTCTAATTAATTTTAAGTACCTTCGAGATCTACTCAGAAGATGATGAAGCATAGATTTCATTGGAGCCCTCGTCATTGGAGTCGGCCTATAAGCAGAGATCATGTTATATAACCCAATGATACAACTTTTTGGATATTGAAACATTAATTGCGTTGTTGCTGATGAGATAATCATTAATGCTTGTCAATTTTTTAAACATAATAATTAATGCGATGCAATTTTCTATATCTACTAATTAAATGTAACGTATATACCTTTCCTTCGATGATCATGTGTTGTATGGTGGCATTGAGGTCTACTCCTACCATGGGTTGTAAGGTTTCCGAGTGATCATTCGTACATACTCCTTGTAAGTTAGGAGTTTTCATCTCTGTTGGGACAAACATTTTCAAGCTCTTGCATCTAACTATTCTTATTTTCTCTAGGGACGGCCACTCAAAAACATTAGCTTCGTTGCAAAAACACTCTAATTTTGGTAAATCCATGAGTGAGAGGGAAGTCACTCGGGGAAATACAATCACCTCTCTTTCTTCTTCTTCTCCTTCTAATCCTTTTGCAAGGATTTTATCCATTTCAATGCAGTTCGAAACTTCCATGTTCTCTAATTTCACGAGAAGTTTAGCTACAGATGGCGAGATTAAGTATTTCAAACTGCCACAACTGTCGACTAGTAGAATTTTCAAGTTACCGAAGCCTCTAATTTCTTGTGGACCCTTCTTCCATATATGCACCAACTTCGGCAAATACATTAAATATAACGCTGTCAAATTGTCAAAGACAAGCTGGCTTTCCTCAACACGCAGTCCCTCCAGTTGAAATATCACTTCCAATAAATCACAATTATCTACATAAAGTTTTTCTAGATTTTGCAAAGTCTCAACCAAGTTGGGTTGGATAAGAGACCATATCTTTACTTGATTGTCAGTCTCTTCAGTCACACTTTGCTCTTGCTTAGTCAATGTAACCTATTAAAATATTAAAAATTGTTAACAAATACCACTTGAACAGAGAAAAGACATGAACATTTTGAAATAGGACTTTTTTTTTTTACCATTACGAGACAAAAGAATTAAGAATTGGAATGTATACTGCATCGTGTCATTTCTTTGTAAAACGATATTTAACTCATGAGAATTAAAAACTGGAATGCGTACACAATAAAAATGGTAGAAAATTTGAACAAAGAGTTACTGACCTCTGTGATTGCAGGATCATTTGGTATTTGTCCATGATTGTAGTGTTTAGTTCGCCCTACAGGGGAGCTTCCTTTGGATCTCTTGCTGATGCTTTGATCTGACATAACCATCGGTTTATAATTCTTGCGATGTGGTGCACATGACTCAAGGCATCGGCCAAGAAAATCAGGGGAATCTCGTACTACTCTTGAATCCAGTTTTGTGTCCATTTTCTTTTGTTTTCTTCGGCTCTGAGTTTCTGACCCAAATGTCTTCAATTTCGGACAAGTCCACAAGTCTATGTAACGAAGTTTAGGGAATACAATCACATCTGTTTCCCTTTCTTCTCCAGCTTCTTGCTCTCTTTGAATAATATTTTCCATCATATTGTTACCCAAAATATATACTTCTTGAAGTTGTACAAGCAGTTTCGCAACAGAAGTTGAAAACAAATATGTTAGATTATGGCAACCGCTGATTTTAATTGTCATGAGATTGTGAAAGCCTTGAAATCCTCGCGGAATATTCTTCCACACATGTGTCAATGCCGATAACCTGTCTAAGGACAGAGTTGTCAATTGAGAAAGTGTACATTTCTCTTTGACCTTTTGTCCTTCCAGATTAAATAGCACTTGTAGCGAATTGGAATTTTCAACGTGAAGTACTTGTAAATTGGGTATCCAAGAAATGGTGTTGGATGAAAATAGTTGATGAGAGACAGACGCTACTTCAGTGCTAGAAGATCCTTTTATCTGTCAAATTCACAAGTTTGAATATCATGAATAAGTGTCGAATCTAAATTATATCATGAATAATATGTGCGTACGCCAGTGCAAATATCGAACGACTTATAAAATTGCACATAACCAAAGTGGAGACAGGAAGAGAGAGGAAAGGGAAAAAAATCATACCTCTTGATACAAGGATGTTTGGGTGTTAGATTGGGGATGCTCATCAACACCAGGATCCATTGCTTTACAAAAACCAATGAGCATTGGTAGTTCCCAGAGCCTCATTTTCTTCAATTTCGGCAAATTCATTTCAAAAAATGCCTTCTTATGTTCTCTGCCTTCCAAAGAGAAAATTTGTTCTATATTTCGACAATCATATATGTCTAACTTTTGGAGTTGAACCAAACTACTCGCTATGGGCAGTGAAAAGACATGTTTCAAACTCCCGCAATCCAATAACTGAAGAGATATTAGGTTGTTGAGGGCGCCTCTATGACTAAAGAGCCTCTCCGAGACTTTGCTATGATATATCTCTTTTAAATTATACATAGAAGTAAGGTTTAGTGACTCCAAGAGAGGGAAGGCAGCAGCATGTAGAGTGTCATCGAGCAAATATTCTACATCTTCACATTTATAAACTTGAAGATCCTTCAAGCATGGAAAACCTTTTAAATCATGCAAAAGATTTTTTGAGTTTTTTATATTCCTCAATTCCAAAACTTAAGATTTATCCAATAGTGGAGCAATATTCGCCCGCTTTTCCTCAATTGCGTCTCCTTCGAGTTCAAAAAAGTCTTCTTCTGAAAAATTTCTCATGAACCCTTCTCGCCATTTACGTCTTGGTCCAATTCTTATTCTAAATTTCATCTTTCGGTTTTTGAAGTGCAAGTCTTGTGGTAAGACCTCTATACTTGTCAGATCAATTTCTAAAGCCATCATTTGATTGGAACACGAGATTATTTCGGCAAGGCTTGCATTATCTGTTCCTCCTCTATCTTCTCCTGTAGATTCCCAATTATAAAATTCATCCGCGTACAATTCTTCCAGTCGAGATAAACTAGATAGGACACCAGCTGCAATTCGCTTAAGAGAATAGCATCTCGACAGATCTAGCAGCTTCAACTGACTAAGATTTCCTATTTCCTTCGGAACCTCTTCGATCTCAGAACCACGAAAGCTCAGTATTTCTGGTTTCTCAAGAGCACCAATTACCGACACGTTTTTTAATTTGTGATAACAGTACTCCAACTTCAACATTCGAAGGTTCTTAAGGACCTGAATTGATGGTGGCAATGGGTCCAAAGACATTTCTTCCAAAGACAACACTCTTAGTTCCTTCATTCCATCAAACATATTAGGTGGGAGTGGAAAAGAGGAAGATGACAGTTGCAAAAGCTGAAGTCTAGGACAATTCAACCCTTCAGGATGTTTTGTTGTTTCTCCAAGCATAAGAGAAATTGCAGCAAAGCCTTCATATGTATCCTTCTTTGGCCATTCTTCAAGTCCAACATCACATCTGACCATAAAACCATGCTCATCTCTGGATGCAATTGATATGGCCTGCAACATCTCGTACAACATCATGCATCTTAATGAAATCTTCTTCCCCACTATCTAGCAATAGATTTGATCTTTTAAGATTATGAACAATTGCATGGACTCTTCGCCTTGCTTCCGCTATTGTATCAATGTCAGCAAACAACCTTCGCCCAACTCCGTATCTTACTAAAACTTCAATAGGTATATCATAATCTTCTGGAAACAAACAACACATAAGAAAGCACAACTTGGCTTCTTCACTTTTTAAATGAATGTAACTGAATTCTATGCTGGTATAGACCTTTGGATGCAGACCAGGGATATATTGTGGAATAGACTTTTTAAGCTGCTCAAGCGCAGCATCCCACTCATTTTCATTGCTATTGTTTCTCATAGCACTTCCAACAGTTGCGATAGCAATAGGTAAACGTCCACATTCCTCTTCAACCATTTTGGCTTTTAGTTGTAGACTGGGGGTACAAATACATGAATCACCTGCAATCTCTCTAAAAAAATTCCATGCTTCTTCTTTAGATAAGAGTTCGATTTGAAAAATCTTCCGAGTCTTCATTTGATTGCAAGCGTCTTCATTTCTTGAGGTAAGCAAGATTTTGCAACTATTATCTTTATCTCCATGATGAATTCCAATAGCCTCGTGATCAAGTGGTTCCCAAATATCATCCAATATTATAAGGAGCTTCTTACTATTCACCAGTCTTGAATGTAGTTGAGTTGCTCTTCCTGATAAAGACTCTTCATTAAGTTTTGGGCCTAGGCACTCTGCAATTGCGGCTTGAATCTCCTTCAGGTTTGGATTTTGAGACACCACTGCAATTGCAACTTTATGAAATAATTTTTCATCTTTTACTCTTTTGCCTATCTCTTTGGCCATTTTTGTCTTCCCGATGCCTCCCATACCACATATTGCAATCATGTCCATCTTGTCATCCCTTAGAGCCTCCAAAACTTGGTTAATCTTTGTCTCCCTTGACTCGAAATTCTTAAAGTGTCCTTTGGATGTTGATCCTACTTCCAACGGAGGAGCACGAATAAACACCCGATCATATTTTTCACCTTCTTGTAATAGCTCGACTATGGCTTGAGTATTCTTTTGAGCTTTCTTACCTAAGGAGTAACGAAACTTTAGGTTTGGGCACCACCCATTCAAACACAACGTATCCGCATTAACATCTTCTTCAAGGAATTTTCGAAGCTCTTCAATTCTGTTGTCCACATTTGTTTGCCATGTCTGTACTTCACGTGCGATTACTTCTTGATTCCAAATGGCTCCTTCAACGGATTGTTGCACGGCCTCCTTCTTTAAAAGTAGCATCTGATAATGCTCGTTTACTTTCGTGGTGTTCTTCCTGTAGGAAATCAGATAGCCAACATGTTCTCCGAAAGGAAGAACCAAGTATTCTCCAATTTTTCCGAGAATTGACACCATAATCTCCATTTATATTTCTTCTTTCTTTCGTCCGTTCTCTACTTTTGCCTCCTGCTGCCCATTTACAGATAAAAAAACATAATACAGAAAAAAAAAAAACTCAATTGTAAATTGAGACAAAAGGATATGAATAAATATCGAAATGAAGGAAATCACTAATTAGATGTAAATGAATGAAACACAATTCTTTGCTTTGCATGTATGTATAGAAGGGATGCCTTCTAGCTAAGCTAGTAACGATTTTGACCAATATTTGTAGTAACTCAGAAAAGTCACTAAAAGTAACGATAAGAATGATAAAACCATGTCAACTACTTAACTCAACAGAAACAATTTAATACCATCTTTTGTTTAATTGGGTTGTGTTAAAAGTATAATACTTTTCATTTATTTCCTTTTCTAATCATTTTCTGAACCTTTTTCTTTCCTTTTTTTTTAGTTTTTAGTTATTTTTTTTTGTGTTTATTTTGTTTCTCCATCTCTCTCTCTCTCTCTAGACATCTGGGTCATGTTAATTGACCTCTTGTTCTTAATTTTGTTCTTTGATTTGAGTGTAGAAAAACAACTCTGCATCCAATGACTAGAGCAAGAGAATAATAGGATCGTGAAACCAATATATTTGCAAATCAAAGAATTATTATTCTATAGCAAAAAAAAAAAGCATCAGCAAATTGAGACAGAAAACATGTTGAAGAAACATCTAAGGGAAGACCAAAAAAAAAAGTTCCTGAAGCTTGTGTGAACATAGAGTAAACAAAGCCTAATTTTGAATCTTTGATATGATCGAAACAGAGGACATGTGCTTGCAGATAGATGGAAATGAGAATACACAACAGGCCGATCATGAAGAGTGTTCTAATGCTGATTTTGTTATGCTGGAAGAGGCGACTGCTTCGGATCCAGAACCTGAATCTCATCTGGAGGTTCTTCCTCAGGATAAGGATTACCACACAGACACAAAGGGGAACGTTAAGAAAAATAAATATTGGAAAAAGATGAGGGGTTTTCTTTTGGTTTTTTGTGATTTGTTTGATGTATTTGCGACATTGTGCTATTTTTTGTGAAGATTACATTGTTGGAAGGGGTGGCCGGAAGATGATGGTGTCAATCCACCCGCTGGCAAGTGGATGTGGGTGGGGACAGGTTGTGGGGGTGATGTTTAGCCACTAGTCCAGGTGAGAACGAGGTGCAGGAGGGGGTTGCTATCCGCCTGAATAGGGCGGGTAGCACCCCTACTAAGTAGAAACAATTTAATATCATCTTGTTTTAATTTTGTTATACCTTTCAATTATTTAATTGGGTTGTGTTATAGAAAGAAATAGATTTAGGTTAATTTTGAAATAAAGCCTAATTTTAGTTATTAGTTCTTTTATTTTTTATTTTTGTTTTATTGGCTTATTTCTCTCACTCTCTCTCTCTCTCTCTATAGACAACTGGGTTATGGTAATTGACCTCGTGTTCCTAGTTTTGTTCATTGATTTGAGAATATAGCTACGATTGGAGATGTAGAAAAACAGCCCTGCATCCAATGACTAGGACAGGAGAATAATAGGCTCATGAAACACAAGTTTATATTGAGACAATACGTCTCATGCATATATTTCATGCAAATCAAAGAATTATTCAAAAGAAAAAAAAAATCAGCAGCAAATTGAGACAAAAAAAGCATCATGTTGAAGAAACATCGGAAGGAAGAAACAAAGTTTCTGAAGTTTGTGTGACTTACCTCGAATTCCTTCTCTAGAAAGTAGAAATTTAGCAATGGATTGGAACAAAGTGACGGTGACAAACACTAGCGGAGAACCAGAGCGATATTGAGCAAATGTAGTTGAGATAGTCACAAGTATGTACTTATATGGATCTAAACTCCTTTGGCAAGAAAATGTGGATGCCAAGACGATCTGATTCTTTCTTGTCCATTTTGTCAATGATGTTCTTTTCTTCATAGGCACTCCTACCTTTCTTTCTTGGAAACCAATCTCAAGACAAAGTAACTAAAGAGGAATAAAAGGATGTGATTGTTAATAGGCCATAGCTAGCCAATAATGTTCTCTCTCTTGATCAGCATTTGTACCTTCCTTTAAAACCAATCTCAAGGATATAGAAGAAATTGAATGAGAATAGAACCCCATTCAAGAAATTGAATAGCTATCGAAAAACGTTATTCCCAAGTAGTTATTCGCTTTTCGATTTTCTCTTTCATCACCTTCTTCCTTGCTGCTTTTCGTTCATACTTGCTTCTTCCTCATGAGGCTACCTCATCCATCGGAGCTAGTACGACTCTGGTAGATAAGAAGAGCAAACCTTGTAATGTCACAAAGTGGAGGTCCATGATAACAGAGCTTGAGTTACTTGATCTTTGCAATAGATACGCTATTCTAGAGAAAGTCACTTTGCATGTTCCTAGGTCTGATGAGTACGGGATTTTCACCACAAATAAAGATGAGATTTTTGTCTATGAGGATATCTGTATATGCGCGTTTAAGGCTAGACTTCCTTTTTCTCGTGCTATTAGAGATATTCTATTGGCTTTTCAACTAGACCCTGTTCAACTTCTACCAAATCAAGTTGTTTGCCTTGGTGAATAGGATGCGAAACACGTCTTCAACATATAGAATTTCATACACAAGTACAGTAAGAAGAGTTATAGTCATCATGGTATACTTGGACTCTGTTACAAAGAGATAGTTTCCTACTTAGATACATAATTAGAAAACGATGGAAATAATAAGGGCTAACTGCATACAGCATTCCTAGACTTCAACACTCGATTGGTACGAGCTGTAGAACCAGTAACAATCTTGGACAAGAACACTTACGAACCATATTGCAATCGATCTGTACTAAGTTGATCTTGTCATAATATGATGCCCTGCTTCAAACTCACAAGTTGTCAATTCTTCAATTAAATAAATAAAAGCAGATGCATTAAATATCAATAAAATTCAATCATGTAGCCATACCAAAAAGTTTTTTAGAAAAATGATAATATGACAAGAGAATCATGGTCAATCTAATCCGATTATAAAAATAAAGATTAGGGATAACCATGTCTATAATAATATATATGTAGAGTTGTAAGTCAAAGGTAGCAAAATAATAAATAAATAAGTCAGACCAAATGGAATAACAATTGGATTAGTCAATATTAATCCAAGGCATCTATATATCTGTTTGAAAATTATATATATAGGCACATGTCATCCTAAAGTCGTTCGAAAAAAAAAAATTATAAATACTCCTCAAGTAGTCATCAGCTCATAAGAGACCATACTACAAGAAATGGTAGAAGTGATGGTGATTACACGGACAAAAGGACGGTAGAAAATACCATGGTTTTCAATTTCGTACCATACCAGTAGATACGGTCGAACTTTTCCGTATCGGCCATTGGGCCGGTACAAGTACTCCATACATTTTGTACTGGCTCAAATACCGGCCGACCGGTCTCAATTTCGGCCTGTACCGGCCTATATTTCGACTACAAGCTCATTTTTTTACCTCTAATTTAGATTAGACTATTTATAATTTATATATATATGTATTTATATATAATTTATTAATATATAGACTATTATTTTGGAATATAATTTATATATATATTTATATATATAATTTATTGACTATCTTGAAACGGTACATGAAACGGTATTGGTATCGAAATATTTCGTTTCAATGCCTTGACCGGTACGGCTTCCGGTACGATATTCAAAATATTGAAAAATACACAGACGAGAGGGCTGAGATCTGACAAAATTCAAGGGATAAAATGAGAAATGTAATAAAAAAAATCAAACAAAACAATTTATTACAATTTAAGAAAAAAATAACCTAAAGAAATTAGATTCTAAGAAAGAGTTGGATAGGAAAAATTAAAAAAAAATATAATTCCTAATTAGTTTCAAGTACCTTCGAGATCCACTCAGAAGATGATGAAGCATAGATTTAATTGGAGCCCTCATCATTGGAGCCGGCCTATAAGCAGAGATCAGGTTAGATAACCCAATGATACAACTTTTTGGATATTGAAACATTAATTGTGTCGCTGCTGATGAGAGGTCAATAAAAAATGTTTACTATAGAATGTGCTTAACGTACGTACCTTTCCTTTGATGATCATGTGTTGTATGGTGGCATTGAGGTCTCCTACCATGGGTACTAGTGGGCTTTCCCCTTGATAATCTGTATATACTCCTTGTAGGTTAGGAGTTTTCATCTCTGTTGGGACAAACATTTTCAAGCTGTTGCATCTAACTATTCTTATTTTCTCCAGGGACGGCCACTCAAAAGCATTAGCTTCGTTGCAAAAACACTCTAATTTTGGTAAATCCATGAGTGAGAGGGAAGTCACTCGGGGAAATACAATCACCTCTCTTTCTTCTTCTTCTCCTCCCAATCCTTTTGCAAGGATTTTATCCATTTCACTGCAGCTCGAAACTTTCATTTTCTCTAATTTCACGAGAAGTTTAGCTACAGATGGCGAGATTAAGTATTTCAAACTGCCACACATTGAGACTTGTAGAATTTTCAAGTTACCGAAGCCTCTAATTTCTGGTGGACTTTTTTTCCATATATGCAATAGCTTCGGCAAATAGTCTAAACTTAACCATGTCAAATTGTCGAAGACAAGCTGGCTTTCCTCAACATGCAGTCCCTCCAGTTGAAATATCACTTCCAATAAATCACAAGCAGTTATACCAAGTCCTTCTAGAGTTTGCAAACTCTCAACCAAGTTGGGTTGGATAAAAGACCATATCTTTACTTGATTGTCAGTCTCTTCAGTCACACTTTGCTCTTGCTTAGTCAATGTAACCTATCAAAATATTAAAAACTGTTAACAAATACTACTTGAATAGAAAAAAGACATGAACATTTTGAAATAGGACTTCTTTTTTACCATTATGAGACAGAGAACAAAAGAGAAGATCACATAACCCACAGCTAGTAGTAAGGTTTGCAATAAGATGTATATTACATCATGTCATTTCTTTGTAAAATGAAATTAAAGCATATAGTAATAAGGAAAATCCATGAATCAACTCATGAGAATTAAAACCTGGAATGCGTACACAATAAAATGGTTGGCCAAATCAGTGACTGACCTTTTTTAGCAAAACAAAAATGAAAGAAAATGTGAACAAAATGGAACAAGAGTTACAGACCTCTGTGATGGCAAGATCATTTGGTATTTGTCCATGATTGTAGTGTTTAGTTCGCCCTACAGAGGAGCTTCCTTTGGATCTCTTGCTGATGCTTTGATCTGACACAACCTCCCGTTTATAATTCTTGCGATGTGGTACACACGACTCAAGGCATCCACCAAGAAAATCAGGGGAATCTCGTACTACTAAGGAACCTTGGACTCTTGAATCCAATTTTGGGTCCATTTTCTTTTGTTTTCTTCGGCTCTGAGTTTCTGACCCAAATGTCTTCAATTTTGGACATTTATGCAAACTGATCATTTTTATAGATGGCAATTTAATAGGACAGGCTTCCCTTTCTTCTCCAGCTTCTTGCTCTCTTTGAATAATATTTTCCATCAGATTGGTATACGAAATATATACTTCTTGAAGTTGTACAAGCAGTTTCGCAACAGAAGTTGAAAACAAATATGTTAGATTATGGCAATCGCTGATTTTAATTGTCATGAGATTCTGAAAGCCTTGAAATCCTTGCGGAATATTCTTCCACACATGTGTCAATGCGGATAAATCGACTAAGTACAGAGTTGTCAATTGAGAAAGTGTACAGTCCTCTTTGACCTTTTGTCCTTCCAAATTAAATAGCACTTGTAGCGAATGGGACTTCTGAACCTCAAGTACTTCTAAATTGGGTATCCAAGAAATGGTGTTGGATGAAAATAGTTTATGAGAGACAGATGTTACTTCAGTGCCAGATCCTTTTATCTGTCAAATTCACAAGTTCGAGTATCATGAATAGGTAACAACTAAAAATAAATATCGAATGACTGATAAAAAAATCATACCTCTTGATACAAGGATGCTTGGGTGGTAGATTGGGGATGCTCATCAACAGGATCCATTGCTTTACAAAATCCAATGAGCACTGGTAGATTCCCGAGTATTATTTTTGTCAATTTCGCCAAATTCATTTCAGACAATGCTTTCTTATGTTCTCCGCCACCAAAAGAGAAAATTTGTTCTATATTTTTACAATAACTTACGTGTAACTCTTGGAGTTGAACCAAACTGCTCACTATGGGCATTGAAAAGACATGCTTCAAACTCCCGCAATCACATAACTGAAGAGATCTTAGGTTGTTGAGGGCACCTCTACCACTAAAGGGCCTCTTCGAGACTTTGCTATGATATATCTCTTTTAAATTAGCCAACTTGGTGAGCTTTAGTGACTCCAAGAGAGGGAAGGCAGCAGCATGTAGAGTGTCGTCTGGTCTGACATCGAGCAAATATTCTTCATCTTTACATTCATAAACTTGAAGATCCTTCAAGCATGGAAAACCTTTTCGGTCTAAATCATGCAAAAGACATTTTGAGTTTTTTATATTCTTCAATAACAAAACTTGAGATTTATCCAATAGTGGAGAAATATTCGCCCGCTTTTCCACAATATCTTTGGCGTCACCATGGAGCACCAATTCGTCTTCTGAAGTTGAATCAAGTTCTAGCCATTGAAATCTTGGTGCAATTCTCATCCTAAATTTCATCTTTTGGTTTTTGAAGTGCAAGTCTTGTTGCAAGAACTTTATACTTGGTAGAGAAATTTCTAAAGCCATAATTTGATGGGAATACGGGATTATTTCGGCAAGGTTTGCATTATCTATTCCTCCTCCATTTTCTCCCGTAGATTTCCATTTATCAAATTCGTACGAGTACAATTCTTCCAGTCGAGATAAACGAGATAGGACACCAGCTGCAATTCGCTCAAGAGAACGGCATCTCGACACATCTAGCAACTTCAGCTGACTAAGATTTCCTATTTCCTTTGGAACCTCTTCGATCTCAGAACCACAAAAGCTCAGCATTTCTAGTTTCTCAAGCGCTCCAATTATCGACACATTTTTTAATTTGTCAGAACAGTACTCCAACATCAACATTCGAAGGTTCTTAAGGACCTGAATTGATGGTGGCAATGGTTCCAAAGACATTCTTTCCAAAGACAACACTCTTAGTTCCTTCATTCCATCAAACATATTAGGTGGGAGTGGAAAAGCGGAAGATGACAGCCGCAGAAGCTGAAGTCTAGAACAGTTCAACCCTTCAGGATGTTTTGTTGTTTTTCCAAGCATAAGAGAAATTGCGGCAAAGCCTTCATATGTATCATTTTGTGGCCATTCTTCAAGTCCAACATCATATCTGACCATAAAACCATGTTCATCTCTGGATGCAATTGATATGGCAACATCTCGTACAACATCATGCATTTTAATGAATTCTTTTTTCCCACTATCTAGCAATAGATTTGATCTTTTAAGATTTTGAACTATTGCATGGACCCTTCGCCTTGCTTCTGCTATCGTATCAATGTTTGCAAACAACCTTCGTCCAACTCCGTATCTTACTAAATCCTCAATAGGTATATCATAATCTTCTGGAAACAAACAACATAGAAGGAAGCACGACTTGACATCTTTACTTTTTAAATGAATGTAACTGAACTCTATGCTGGCATAGACCTTTGGATTTAGACCAGGGATATATTGTGGAATAGACTTTTTAAGCTGCTCAAGCGCGGCATCCCACACATTTTCATCGCTATTGTCCTTCATAGCACTTCCAACAATTGCAATAGCAATAGGTAAACGTCCACATTCCTCTTCAACCATTTTGGCTTTTAGTCGTAGACTGGGGATACCAATACAAGAATCACCTACCATCTCTCTAAAAAAATTCCATGCTTCTTCTTTAGATAAGAGTTCGATTGGAAAATTCTTCTGAGTATTCATTTGTATTGGCGCAACAGAATGCGCTGCACCCTCACACAGCTCAGCACAGCAGCTAGCACAACCGAATGCCGTTCCCCCTGCATCTCAGCACAGCAGCTCGCACAACAGCTCACAACAGAATGCTCAACAGACTACCTCATAACAGAAAGGTCACAACCCGTGAAGGTCCTCATACAGCTACGGACGTACACTGCTGAAGCTTCTAGAAATATTCTGTACACATGTTAGAATTGTTGAACCTTGTCTATAAATACCATATGAGCACTGAGTGCTAATGTAAGGGAATACACATTCTGTAACCAAGCTCAGAAATAGAATACGCCCATTGAGGCATTTCAACAAATGATTTGCATTCATAGTGGTATCCAGAGCCAAATAGGACCTCTGTCCATTTACGATCCTTCAATGGCTCCCCCACCTCCAACTCCTTCCCTCACCAACACCGCTGCTCATCTCCTTACGGTCAAACTCTCACATGATAACTTTCCTCTATGGAAAGCACAACTTCTTGCTTTCCTCAAAAGCCATCAAATCTATGGCTACGTTGATGGTTCTTTTCCTCCGCCCCCTTCCACCATTGATGACAAACCCAACCCAGCCCATAACTCTTGGCTCCTACAAGACCAGATGATTATTTCGGCTCTCTATTCCTCCCTCACCGACACCATTCTTGCTCAAATTGTTGATTGTCCCACTTCTCACGAAATATGGTCTACTCTCAATAATCTCTATTCGGCTCAATCTACTGCCCATCTTATGCAAACAAGATACCAATTGGCAACTCTCAAAAAAGGCTCCGACAGTGTTTCCACCTATTTTCACAAAGCAAAATCGTTAGCCTCGTCTTTGTCTTCCGCTGGTCATCCTCTTTCGTCACATGAGTTTATCATCTACGTTCTCACTGGTTTAAGTCCTGATTATGAGTCTGTTGTCTCCTCCATCACTACTCGACCCGAACCGCTGTCCTCTTCTCAAGTTTACAGTTATCTCTTGAATCATGAATCTCGTCTTACACATCAGACCCAAACCACTCTGTCTTCTGCGTCATTCTCTGCTAATTCTACGCATTTTCGTCCATCTTCAAATTCTTCCAATCAAAATCGCGGCCGTGGTCGTGGTCGTGGCAGAGGTACTGCCCGCAACACACCTTCGGGTCCTCCAAATTTTTTTTCCTCTTATTCTTCCTCCAAACCCGTCTGTCAGATTTGCAATCGGGTTGGGCACTCTGCTTCTCAATGCTACCATCGTTTCACTCATAATTACCAACCATCTCCACCTCCATCTCTCACAGCTCACTATACGTCTGTGCCTAATACTTCCACTTCTTCCAATTTATGGTTCCCTGATTCGGCTGCCACGAATCATTTTACATCTGATTTCTCTAATTTAAATTTAGAGTCAACACCGTATGCTGGACCTGATCAAGTCTCTATTGGTGATGGATCTTCTCTTCCCATACAGAATACTGGCACTGGCCTTCTTCCAACACCTACTGGCAAATTTCTTCTTCGTCATTTAATTCATGTTCCTTCTATTTCTAGAAATTTATTATCAGTTAGACAATTTTGTCTTGATAACTCTGTTTTCTTTGAATTTAATTCATCTGGTTTTCTTGTGAAGGATTTGCATTCCCGGGAAGTACTTCTTCAGGGCCCCGTTAAGAACGGCTTGTACGTGCTTCCACCACATGATGAGTTCATTTCCAAGTCTACTGGCACCATTCAACATCATGCTCTCATTGGTGAAAGAACAACTCCTCAAATTTGGCACTCCCGCCTGGGTCACCCTTCTTCTCGTATCACTTCGTTTACTATTCGTCAACATAGTCTACCCACTATAACTATGCCTTATTCTCCTCTTTGTAATGCTTGCCTTCAAGCAAAATCTCACACTCTCCCTCATCCACCTTCTCCTTCTCGATCCTCTCATGCTTTTCAACTTTTATTTTTAGATGTTTGGGGACCAGCGCCTGTGCTGTCCTCTAATGGTTTCAAATTTTATTTTTCTATTGTTGATGATTTTACAAAATATATTTGGTATTTCCCTTTACATGCTAAATCTGAAGTGTCTCAACTTTTCTTAGCCTTTATTAAGTTTGTACAAAATACTTTCTCTAACAATATTATTGCTGTACAAACAGATTGGGGTGGTGAATTTCGCCCACTTTCATCTATTCTTCTTAATTTTGGCATTTCTCATCGCATTACGTGCCCTTATTCTCATGCACAAAATGGAAGTGTAGAACGTCGTCATCGTCACATTGTTGAAACTGGGCTATCTCTTCTAGCTCAGTCCTCGGCTCCCTCTAAATATTGGGCTGAGGCTTTTCAAACTGCTACCTTTCTAATAAATAGGATGCCTACTCCAATTTTAAAAAATATCTCCCCTTTTCAAACCTTATTCAAGCAACAACCTGATTATAAATTTTTACGTGTTTTTGGGTGTGCGTGTTGGCCTAATCTTCGTCCCTTCAATCGTCATAAAATGGACATGCGTTCTCAACTTTGTGTTTTTCTCGGATATAGTTTAAATCATAAAGGATATAATTGTTTACACATCCCTACGGGTAGAATCTATGTCTCTCGAGATGTTCGTTTTGATGAAAACTCTTTTCCTTTCTCCGATTCTATTTCTCCTCTAAACTCCTCTACTATTTCTTCTCCATCCATCCACTCTCATAATCATCCTTTTGGGCCTCCCTCTTCACCCGATTCTTTTAACTCTAATACCCAATCTCTTTCTAAATCCTCCTCTCTTAGCCCACGATCATCTTCAGCCCATTTCCTTATCTCTCCCCCGGTCCATTCCTCTCCCATACCTTCGGCCCGTTCAAACCCTACTTCGCCGACCCGATCCAACACTACCTTATCTCATCTGCCGCCTTCCTCAAACCCTACTTCTCCTTCTGCTTCTTCCTCGCCTGCGCCGATTTCCCCTCAATTTTCTCTACCTCCTGCGTTGGTCTCATCAACCCCTACCACATCTCCCTCATCAAATCCCGTTAACACACATCCGATGCTAACTCGATCAAAAACCCATCATTCCCGTCCTCTTCACCGCACGGATGGCACCTTGTCTTGGCCCCTTCCAAAAGTCTCGGCTTCTCTAACTGAATCTAAACCCATTCCTGAGGAACCCACATCCTACACAGTGGCTTCACAATATTCGGTTTGGCGAGATGCTATGGCCTCCGAATTTGAAGCTCTCTTACGAAATCATACTTGGGATTTAGTCCCTCCTTCCTCCAATATCAACATTCTTGGTTCTAAATGGGTGCTTAAAACTAAACGACATGCCGATGGAACCCTTGAACGCCGAAAAGCTCGGTTAGTTGCGAAAGGGTTCCACCAGCAAGTCGGTTTTGACTACTCTGAAACATTTAGTCCTGTTGTTAAGCCAGTTACCATTCGTCTAATTCTTTCTCTTGCAGTTACTCGGAAATGGCCTCTTCATCAACTGGATGTGCAGAACGCGTTCTTACATGGGGACCTCGAAGAAGATGTTTTCATGCATCAGCCGACTGGGTTTGTAAATCCTGACTATCCTCATTTCATTTGCAAGCTTCGAAAATCACTATATGGTTTGAAACAAGCCCCACGGGCTTGGTTTGCTAAGTTGAGTTCACGTTTGTTAGATCTAGGGTTTCATGCTTCCGCTTCTGACTCTTCCCTGTTTATACTCTCGCATTCATCTGATTCTATTTACGTATTAGTCTATGTTGATGATATTGTTGTAACAGCCTCTACTACTTCTTTGATCACTGATTTTATCCTTGCTTTGCGTCAATCTTTTCCTGTTAAAGATCTTGGTGTACTACATTATTTTTTGGGTATTCAAGTATCTAGAAATTCCTCTGGTTTATTTCTTTCTCAGCATCGTTATATTGCCAATCTTCTTTCTCGAACAAACATGCATCAGTCCAAAACTGTGTCCACTCCAATGGCTTCATCCACGCGGCTCACTGCTGTTGATGGACCCTCTTTTGAGGATCCACAACTTTATCGCAGTGTTGTTGGAAGCCTTCAATACCTTTCCTTTACTAGACCAGACATCTCATTTGCTGTTAACAGAGTTTGTCAATTTATGCACTGTCCTCGTCTCATTCACTGGCAAGCTGTTAAACGTATTCTCCGTTATCTTCGTCTCACCTCTACCTTTGGTCTGCACTTGTCCCCTATTTCCTCTTTTAAAATAACTGCCTTTTCGGATGCGGATTGGGCTGGTTGCCCTGATGATCGTAAATCTACTGGAGGTTTTTGCATCTTTTTTGGCTCACATTTAATTTCTTGGGGTTCAAAGAAACAACCTACTGTTGCCAGGTCCTCAACTGAGGCCGAATACAAGTCCGTAGCAAATACGGCTTGTGAAATACTTTGGTTACAATCTTTATTAACTGAATTAGGAATTGTTATTTCTGATATTCCTACTTTATTTTGCGATAATCTTGGTGCTACTTATCTATCTGTTAATCCTGTTATGCACTCACGAATTAAACATGTTGATTTGGACTATCACTTTGTCCGCGATCGAGTTGCTGCCAAAACACTTGCTGTCAAGTTTCTCCAAAGCAAAGATCAATTGGCGGATATCCTTACAAAGCCGCTTTCCTCATCTCGTTTCTCTCTTTTACGATCAAGCCTTACTATCCTTGATGTACCGCTTGCATCGCGGGGGGATATTGGCGCAACAGAATGCGCTGCACCCTCACACAGCTCAGCACAGCAGCTAGCACAACCGAATGCCGTTCCCCCTGCATCTCAGCACAGCAGCTCGCACAACAGCTCACAACAGAATGCTCAACAGACTACCTCATAATAGAAAGGTCACAACCCGTGAAGGTCCTCATACAGCTACGGACGTACACTGCTGAAGCTTCTAGAAATATTTTGTACACATGTTAGAATTGTTGAACCTTGTCTATAAATACCATATGAGCACTGAGTGCTAATGTAAGGGAATACACATTCTGTAACCAAGCTCAGAAATAGAATACGCCCATTGAGGCATTTCAACAAATGATTTGCATTCATAGTGTTTTCCTATTTCTTAGCAATTTGTTTGCAAGTTTCTTCATTTCTTGAGGTAAGCAAGATTTTCCAACTATTATCTTTATCTCCATGATGAATTCCAATAGCCTCGAGATCAAGTGGTTCCCAAACATCATCCAATATTATGAGGACCTTCTTATTCTTCACCAGTCTTGAATGTAGTTGAGTTGCTCTTCCTGTTAAAGACTCTTCATTAAGTTTCGGGCCGAGGCACTCCGCAATTGCGGCTTGAATCTGCTTCAGGTCTGGAACTTGAGACACCATTGCAAATGGAACTTTATCAAATAAATTATCATCTTTTACTCTTTTGGCTATCTCTTTGGCCATTTCAGTCTTTCCGATGCCTCCCATACCACATATCGCAATCATGTCCATCTTGTCATCCCTTAGAGCCTCCAAAACTTGGTTAATCTTTGTCTTTCTTGACTCAAAGTTCTTAAAGCGTCCATTGGATGTTGATCCTACTTCCAACGGAGGAGCAGGATTGAACACCCGATCATATTCTTTACCTTCTTGTAATAGCTCATTTATGGCTTGAGTATTCTTTTGAGCCTTCTTACCTAAGGAGTAACGAGACTTCAGGTCTGGGCACCAGCCATTCAAGCACATCGTATCAGCATTAACATCTTCTTCAAGGAATTTTCGTAGCTCTTCAATTCTTATGTCCACATTTGTTTGCCATGTCTGAACTTCACGTGCAATTACTTGTTGATTCCAATTGGCTCCTTCAACGGATTGTTGCACGGCCTCCTTCTTTAAAAGTAGCTTCTGATAATGCTCGTTTACTTTCATGATGTTCTTCTTGTAGGAAATCAGATAGCCAACATGTTCTCCGAAAGGAGGAACTAAGTATTCTCCAATTTTTCCAACAATTGACACCACAATCTCCATTTTCTTTCCTTGTTTCTTTCGTTCGTTCTCTACTTCTGCAATTTTTTGTTTTTGTTTTTTCACTTTTGATTTTTTTGGTAACTACAAGAAATGTGAAATGTGATGGAGAAAAATAAGTTCACAACTAAATTGAAAAGTAAGAATAAAAATATTTCGAAACCAATATCAATGAAAAACACTAACTAGACGCAATATAGTAAAAATTAATTTGCCTCCTGCTGCCCATTTACAAATAAAAAACAACATAGTACAGGAAAAAAAACAAAAAAACAAAACTCGATTGTAAATTGAGACAAAAAGAAATGAATAAATACCGAAATGAAGGAAATCAGTTATTCGATGTAAATGAAAGAAACACAATTATTTGCTTTGCATGTATATATAGAAGGGATGCCTTCTAGCTAAGCTAGTAATGTAACGCCCCAATGGAAGGCCCAAACCACATGGCCTATACTTCAAAAGGACTAGTCAATGATACAATTAGAGCCCCATTGGAACATTATAAAGAGCAAGAACTTCTCATTCCCAAGCAATGTGGGATCCCATACACCACCTACCCTTATCCATATCATATGGGGTATCACAATCTACCCCCCTTAAATTCCCGACATCCTCGTCGGGCCTGTCCATTGTAGGTGGCACGGTTCAAATCCCACATTTCTAGTTGGGATAGGCTCTAATACCATTTGTAACGCCCCAATGGAAGGCCCAAACCACATGGCCTATACTCCAAAAGGACTAGTCAATGATACAATTAGAGCCCCATTGGAACATTATAAAGAGCAAGAACTTCTCCTTCCCAAGCAATGTGGGATCCCATACACCACCTACCCTTATCCATATCATATGGGGTATCACAAGTAACGATTTTGACCAATATTTGTAGTAACTCAGAATATGAGACTGAACAAAAAGGATCATATATATTGGGCACATTAATGGGGGTAGTCTGTGATGTTGGCGTTATTTTTATTAATTAAAATTTTCCAAACATTTTTGAATGCTCAAAATTTTATTAATTAAAATAGAATATATATATATATATATATATATATACTAGTGCAGGAGAAACGTGCTAAGCACGTTTGCCTAGTTTACTGAAATGGTTAATTTTAAAAAATAATGTAATTCTTAAAAAAAATATAAATTTTAATCAATAAACAATTTTAATTTCAATAAACAATCAATAAATAATTTCATTGATTTCTACACTGAACAATACAAGCAATCAAATTATCTATACTTTAAATAAAAATGAAACGAATATAACAAAATAATATATCAAATCAAAAAATATCATCACATATGAGAATTCTTAAATAAAATATTTACTAAAATTTATTTGTTCTTCAAAGCAAGTGGCAAATAAAAATTATAAGCAAGGACCAGCTTGTTATATTTTTTAGTATATATTTTACATTTTTTAGCAATAACAATAACAATACTTATTATAACATTTGATTAGTTGACATTTCATAATTTTAGAATTATGCTAATAACTAACTAATTTTTATTTATGTATTTCCAGATATTACATGAGTTTTTTTATTGGATAGATTTTTATGAAATCATATTATCCGTATTAATTGATAATTTAGTCATTATATATATTGGTAATGAAGAAGTTAAAAGTCTAATTACCTTAAAATATTGCTAAAAAAGAAGTATTTGTAAAACAATTAATTGACTTAAAATATTCTCTTTTTTTTCTTGACCCGTACTGCTTTTTTGGCCATTATAGGCTTAGAGCATGTTCATGTAAGTGCTTGATAAGGGTGGTCTTGAAGGAAAAAAAAAAACCATGTTGGTAGTGGTGCTGTGTCTCGTAGATATACCATGCTTTAATGGCCAGCTAGTTTGCTCGCAACCCAAGAAAAACATCTCCCTATATGTAATGCTGCAGTGAAGAAACGTGAGGATACTCTACAAGTCTGGCCACATTCGTGAACAATGATCTTACGATTTCAATCCAGAGCACACAAAAGACAAGAAAGTTGCTGTTTTCAAAGCTGTTACTGTGATCTAACGTTGAGTTAACGGAGAGATAACGGAAAACAAGAATTTCCGTTTAGTGGCCGTTTCATAGCCACTTATATAATAAGTATAGATATTCTTAACACAACTTAAATCTCAATATCACTTAACCTTGTCATAGTTCATTTATATTGATCATATAAATATACATACAACAAAAATAGGCTAAAGTCTATGTTGTATTAACTTTAATATTATACTTTACTTTTGGATAGGAATTTGTGTCCAAGCTAATATTGTCAATACTGTACAAAGAAGTATTTGACTTGTAGTGCGCGGCGGGCATCCGCACTTTGCCCCCACATAAGAGGTGGGCAAAAACTCCATAAACTTTGCCTCTAGCAGTGCTACAATAAAATTCAGAGTTTAGAATTGGAGTCGGAATTTCTGTAAAAAAAAAATCAGAGTCAAAGTCGGAGTTGATATCGGCTCTGACTTCCAATTTCCAAACTCATAACAACTACAACTCAAACCATTTTTATTTTTTTAAAGCAAATTACATCTGATAGCGGCCCACATTGAAGTTGTAATACCCCGTATTTTTTTTAGCGTATTTATTTTTTTTATGTGGAAGATTTTCTTTAATTAATTTGAATATTATTGTTCTTGTTTTAAAAATTTATTGAATTTTTTTTCTCGTTGGATTTATTTTATAATTTTTAAGTTGTGAATTTTATTTTAATGTGCTTTGGTGATATTAATTTATGTTTGTTTTTAAATTTACTTTTTGCTTTAATGAATAATTTTATTGTTAGACTTTAATTATTATGATTTGATTTATTTATTTTATTTTCCCACGCACAGCACTACCCAGGCATGTCTTTCTCTTTTTAAACTTTAGGGTTTTCTTATCACCATATAGATACACGTTTTCATTTTAGACTTGGAAAACTAGCCTTTCTCGCTGCAACCAGCCGCTTGAACCACCCAGCCCCCCCTATTTCGACGCCAACCTCCATCTCCACGCAAGTAAACTGACGCCCAGTAAACAACCTTCACCAAGTCTCAAACCTCACCGTGCGCCATCACCCTCCTTCACGGCCTCAGTTGCTGCCACCAGCGTCCACCCATTCAAGAACAAACCGAGCACACCTCCTCCTTTCCACAACCCAACCGTGGAGGGTGCACCTCTGCAGAAACCGTAAGTCAAGTCTTTGTGTGATAGCCCCACTGCCAGCCCGTTGGCAAACCGTGAGCCCTGCGTAGCCCCGTCGTTGCCTCTGTGTTACGACCCCCCTTAGCGCCGTCCCTGCACCACCACCGTGGCACCCCTTCTCAGCCACCGTAGAACAACTCTCACTGCCCAGCCACCCTACCTCCTCCACAGTCAAGCAACACCAAAGAAACCTTTGTTTTTGTCTCCGAAAACAGAGCAATTTTTTTTTTCTTTTCTGCTTCCAGCTGTTCGACGCAAACCAGCCGAGCGACGCCGCCGCCAACCTCTTCCACATCATCGCCACCGCACTGAGTGTATTCTTGGGCACTGCACTCCATCCAAGTTCATCGCTCACCTCTCGGTAAGCTACCCCCGAACTCAACTATCCTCTCCGTTCGCTCTCCCTCATCTCTCCCTCACTCTCTCGCTCTCTTTCTCAGTATTATTTCACGTCGTCGACCATCTTGTACCGCCCCAAACCGCTATCGCGAGGTCCCCTCTGGTGAGCAAGGAGCTGCTGCACGTTGCACGTATACCTTCCCTCTCGGTAAGGTTTCGAAATAAGATAGTATTTCAGCCGTGCGTAGGAAGAAGAATAATTTTGAGTTTTATTACAGTTTTGCCCTTTGTATGATGTTTTCTGATGTCGTTACGTGGTTTTAGTTTAAGGGGTTTATGTTTTAATGGACTTGGTTTATTGATTGGGCTTGTTTTTTTTTTATTATATATAAGGAAAAAAAAAAGATGATTATATTGTTAATTTGAACTATTTAGTTTTCAATGGAACTCATGTTGGCCTTATTTTATGGGATTTTTTTTTAAGTAGCTATAGTATTCTTGTAATATATAATACGTTAGGGGTACTTTAGTATTTTAAAAACACCGGTATTCTTTTATCATAATAATTATTCGATTACTCTCTTAGGTATGAATTCGTTTTAGTGGCTATTGATGAAATTAGTAAGGGATAATATTTTGAAGGGTTAGGATAATTTTAGAAGTTTAAGAAAATAGGTTATTTTAGTATTTCAGGTTTAAATATTGAGATACATGTTTGATCGGAAATTTACAATAATTACGTGATTATTTTATAGGTGACGATTAATTATTGTTCGACATTTTGAGGAAAATTCTGAAAAGCTAAGATGTCCAGGTAAGCGGGATTCCTATGCTAGACTTTGCATTAAAATAAAATGAACTGAGGTCCTTTTTGGAAAATGTGCATGTTTTGTTATGAAAAGAAATCTGAAAACAACCTTAGATAATTGTTCTGCATTACTCATGAGATTCTGTTTAAGAAGAAAGTATTTTCTGTCATGACTGGTGTAGACATGAGCTTATTTTTGACATTCTGTTTCTGAACTTTGAAAAAGAGAGCGAATATGAAATTTTGTGCATAAAGTATGTTTTGTGATCTGATTCTATTCTATTATGTACTCTGTTATGATGTGGCATCTGAAAAACCTTTGGCATGACTTTCTGATTCTGTTCTGACTCTGATTCTGGCTCTGATTCTGACTCTGATATGGTGATTCTGATTCTGTTTTACTCTGATATGTGGCCCTGTCACGGGAGATAATAGTGACCTCTGGCCCTGTCACGGGATATAATAGTGACCTCTGGCCCTGTCACGGGATACAATAGTGACCTCTGGCCCTGTCACGGGAGATAATAGTAACCTCTGGCCCGCCACGGGATATAATAGTGGTTTTTTGTTCTGAGTGCAATCGCTTTGGTAACACAGTGATTTATGTTCTGCTTGGCTTTCCGCAGGATGCACAACCCTACCACGGGGGTTAAACATGGTCTCTGTTCTGATATGATGCTCTGATATGATATGATAAGACGAAGATGTTCAGTCATGTTGTGCCAAATGAATCTTTGAATATGAAACGTTGGTTTTCTGAATATGAAATGTTTGAAAAGTTGCTCTGATTTTCTGATAATATGTATTTTTGAGATTTGCATATTGATACTGAAATGTTTTGTTTCTGCATTCTGAACTCTGTGAAAATGCTCATGTTTATACACTAGTATATGTTCTCTGCTTACTGAGTTGTTGATAACTCACCCCTTATCTCCATTTATTTTTCAGATGATTTTTGAATAGTCCAGCTAAAGATCAGGATTTTGGAACATCGGTGAGATGATTATTTAAGCATAATGGATTACTCATAGAAGATTTCTGAGAAGTTGAGGATTTTATTAAGAGATTTTGTAGTATTCTGATGACGTTATATTTTGGAGTCTATAAATATATTGATGAATTGTGAGTTTTAAGTATTAAGAGCTAACTCTCCGGACCTCTGGGACCGGGGCGTTACAGAAGTGCTATTGAATGAAACGACGTCATTTCATTTCAAAGTAGAACGACTTCGTTTTAGTCTGAAATGTGGTTCAAAACACATGACCCCTTTTTTCCCCTTCACTTTCCTGAATCCCTTCCCAGTGATAGTCTCCACTCCTCTTTGTTACTTTGTGTTGTGACGCCATCGCTCACACAGCCCCACTGTGGAAAGGTCTCTCTGGCGTGATGCCCTATGCACCTTCTCTTCTTTGTGTACTCTCTTTCGCCCTATGAGGTCTCATTTTATTTATTCACTTGATTTTTAAAGTTGCCTAGGGCTTGATAGTTTTTTTTTATTTTTAGGGATTGAAGATTTGGGGACAGCTTCACCTCCCTCTTAAAATCGCTCCTTGGCTTGCTAGTTGTTGTTTATAACACCTATGGGTATTGTAAATTTAAATTTATTGGTGAATTTGTAAATCCGGCAGAGCTGGTGAATTTTGTAAATTTCTGAATTTATTGAATTTCTATTAGGTAAATTTGTGCATTTATAACACCTGAGATATCTCATATCAGCAACTGATCTGCTATCAAAATTTAGGGCTATATATAAAATATATTTACCAACTGATCTGCTATTAGGGCTATATATAAATTAACCAACTGATCAAAGATATTTACCAACTTTTTCTAATCAAAAATACTTACCAACTAATATGCTATTAGGGCTATATATAAATTAAGGCAATCTTTGTAATGGCATGCAGTGGGTACAAAACAAAATGAAAAGCCAAAAGTCAGTACTCAAACATGATTAAAAAGGATCGAATCACACTATGTCAATATTCAGTACACAGCCAATATTATTAACACTGTAACACAAATTCGCACATTAGTCTATATCTCATCGTGTCAATATTATTCACACAACCAATAGTGTTGGTTATTGATTTTTATTCACACATGACACAGCCAACACATTATTCACACAACCAATGGCCCAATAGTCAGTATCCCACTATCTCACTATGTCATGCAGTGTTAACACCACCATATACACATTATTAACACAGTATATATAATTAGGCTATATATATTGCTTTTGTGCAAGTTTACTAATTAGGCTATATTTCTTTCTAATTGAAACTTTCATGAATCATGATGACTTGTTCTTGTTTTGTTTTTTTAAGTAAATATAGATATGGATGTTACACCTACTCAGGAAGATCATAAACAAGGTGATGCTGAAGACAAGTACTTCCACTCCTAGACCCATATCTGCAACTACTTTTTTTTGCAAGTAGTCGAGTATTTGAAAATCACGAACCTTTTACTAATGAATCAGAAGAAGTGGAGCATGGTGATGGTTGACCACCACAACCTAATAAGAGAAGGTCATGGACATGGGACCATTTTGCCAAAATTGACTATGATTGTGAGAATCCGCAAGCAAGGTGCCACCATTATAGTGATTATTTTGGTTGTCATTCTAAGAAGTAAGGCACTACAGCTTTCATAGCAAATTTGGATGGCTTTGTGCAGTATAAGATACACAAGGGATTGATGGTTAAAGATCAACGAAAGCTAAGTTATGAAACAATCACCGCCACAGATGGTCTGAGCAGTAAAAAACTGTCAATCCCTCATTACAGCGAGAAGAGAGTGAAGGAGTTGCTTGCCGCCATGATTATAACGGATGAGATGTCTTTTCTCACTATTGAGGGAAAAGGGTTTCGTAATTTTGTAGCTAAGCTAGAGTCTTGATTTTCCATTCCTTCACGGTATATGGTCATGAGAGATTGTTTGAAGATGCATGAAATTTAGAAGGTCATCATGAAGGATATGTTTATAACCACTAAGCAAAGAGTTTCGTTTACAATTAATACATGGACCTCAATTCAGAACCGTAGTTATATGTGTATCACCCCATTTCATTGACAGTGAGTGGACATTGCATAAGTGAATTTTAGGACTCAAGTGGATTCAAGATCACAAAAGTTCATCGATCGGAAAGGATTCGGATGATTGTATGACCGATTGGAGAATTAAAAAATTTCTTACCATCACAATTGACAATGTCAGTACCAACGACAAACCAATTGATTGGTTGAATTGGAAATGTATAGTCTCAAAAGATACAATTCGTGATCGCGAATTTATACATGTTAGATGTTGTGCTCGCATGATCAATATCATAGTCTACAATAAGTTAATGATTTAATTATCAGGGTCCACAATCCTGTCAAGTACATGAAGTCTTCCCCCCAAAGGGTTGACAAGTTCAAGTCTTGTGTCAAACAACTAAAAATTCCGTGTGATAGTATGTTGACCTTAGACTTTCCCACTCAATGGAACTCTTCATACATAATGTTTGATGTAGCATAAATGTATCAAAGAGCCTTTGAGAGGATGGAGTCGAAGATGGAAGTATATCATACTTTGTCAAAGGACACCGCAGGGGAGAAAAGGGCTTGGACTGCCAGACATTCGTTATTGGGATAATATGAGGTACTTTGTTAAATTTTTATAATTGTTTTATGATACCACTATTCGCATATCTATTAGTTTATACCATACTGCACACATATACTTTAGGAGGTTTCCGGACTTTATAACCACTTGCAAAAGAGTTGTGAAAGTAATGTCGGATTGTTAAATAGTATGATTATGAGGATGAAATCCAAGCACAATAAACATTAGGGGATGTCGAGAAAATAAATAGATTATTATTTGTGGGTGCAATTTTTTGTCCCCAATATAAGTTGGTTATTGTAGAGTTTTGAATTAGAGATGTCCTCGGTAATGAGAAGGCTTACCAGCTCATTAGAGTATTAAAGAATGATATTGAGACCTTATATCACCATTACAATAACAATGGTCAATCTTCAAGCGCAGGTGGGAGCTCCTCAAGACCAACAGACTCGACTTCTTCCTTAGATGACACACATGCTCTAAGTTCAACAATTTTGAAACAAAGGTATCATCAAATCCGAAAATCAGGGATCATTATGCAGTCCAAATATGAGGTTGAACGATATTTTATGGAGATCGTTGAGGCACCTAGTGATACATTCCAAATCTTAACTTGGTGGAAAGTTCATTCCCCGAATTTTCTATCTTTCCCGAGTAGCCAAGATGTGTTCGCAATTCCTATCACTATGATTGTCTCTAAGTTGGTGTTTAGCTCCGAAGGTCGTGTGTTAGATGCTTATCGGAGTTCATTGGCTTCGAGAACTATAGGCCCTTATTTGCACACATCAATGCATGGCTAAAGTCAACGCCTATTGGACTAGATAGTGTTGATGATGCAGAGAGCTATGAGTTTGAGTCGGGTAACTTTAGACTTTTATCTTCATTTTTAAATGACTAATTTGAATTTTTATTGTTTAATTTTTTAACTTATAACTTTTATTTTTTTGTAGACCTATCTATGAACCCCGCAATACTTGAAGAGGACTAAAAAAGTTGCATTATAGGAGGGAGTCTGGTAGATAAATCATCAACGATATCATTAACTGTTATGTTAATTTTACTATTAGTATTATCCTTTAGTTAAGTAGTGTAATGTCTAATTTTGTTTAATTTTGAAAAAAAAAAATGAGGATACTTGAGTTGGAGTTCTTACTAGGCGCCTGGTGGAAACTATGCTTTTAGAGTTGGTTACTTGTTTAATTTAATTATGATACTTTATAACTTCTGAATGGTTGTACTTTCTCTGGTTTGTAAGTTTTTAACTTTGTTTGTTAAATTGATAGGATTATGGGAGAGTCACAAAGGGAGTTGTAACTTGTAACTTTGTAATATTCATCTACAACTACAAATACTCATTAGTGAGTGTGTTCTTGTGTGATGTTTATTGTTTGCACTTTGCAAGGGTGTGCATCAAGATCTTGTTTTTTTGCTTGCATGATTATGTTTTAATGTTTATGATTCTATTATATTTATCTATATTTGATTATGAGAAATTGTACTTGCAATCGGGTTAGGGGAGCCCCACGTAACCGGGCACTGCTTTCGATGAAATATTTTATTTCTCTTCCCCCACCCACTTTTCTTTTTTAAAAAATATCGACTGGAAGGCATCTTCGTCTCTATGAAACCAGAGAGTGGCCATCGTCTTCGTGAAAACAAATCATATAAAATCCCTACTTTTTCTTCGTAACAAATCCAAGCCAAACATATGAAACCAGCAAGAGCAAGCCGCACATCGCCTCTCCCACATTGATTGGGCCATCCCCCTCTACTAGAACTTGCATCCTTTACATTCATTGTAAGTGCAGGTTTTTTTTTTTTTTTAAAGAAATTGTTACTGTTTAAAGAAGAAGCATCACAAGCCAACTTTTGGAAAGGCTACTCTTCTTTAAACAGATTTCAAATTATTTTCCATCACAAATTTGAAGATCACTCTACAAACATCCAACGAGAAGACAAAAACAAAATGGATGAAAAGATTACTGTTCTACATGTAATTCCATGAGAAAGATGAGCTTGGGCAGATTATATTAAGTTAACCAGCCAATGGATGGTTATAGATGTATTCAATTGCAAGATTACAAGACTCAATTTTATCGGCTTCCTTATTCGGAATCTCCTGCTTGAACTCCTCTTCAAGAGCCATTACAATCTCTACATTGTCCAAGCTATCCAAGCCCAAATCATGCTGGAAATGGACATCAGCATTCACCTCGGAGGGATCGACTTTGGAAAGCTCTTGAAGACAGAGAAGACTCTATTGATGACCTCGTCCTTGGTCAAATGATCGTCATCGTGGGATGACAAGAACCGGAGGGAACCACCGTACAAGTCCACGGTTGTGGGGTTGGGTGCACTGCAGGGGGCCGCTCACGACTTTGGTGGCAGTGTGGAGTTGCGTTGTGCAGAGGTGAACGGGTGGAAGTGTTGGGCTTACAAAGGAGTTGACTTGGGGACGATTTTCTTTTTCACACATTTTGAATCTTAGAATAATTCACATGAAATCTGTTTGGGGGTAAGTTCTCATCAAAAGGAGCGCAGGTTGCATAAGGTTGCGCAAGGCCGGTTGTTAGTAGCTTTTCTCTTTGATTATTTGTCTTTTCTTAATTATAGATAGAGTTTAATAATATAATTTATAATTTTATTGATGATGCTTATGTCTGTTAATTTATATTATGGATTTAGGTGTTATGTTTCTTTGTTTGTTTGTTGATTCTAATAATAATCATCATCTATTATTAATTTATTATCGTTTGTTGGATCTATTAATCATCTCAAATAGTCATCTTTCTCTTTTGTGGCGTCTAAATAGGTAAGGTATGGGATTATTGTTTTAAATTGACATGATATGTAATAAATTAGTAATAGAAACTAATAGAACAGCCGATCATTGTATTAAAAATATGTGTAAACTCTGTAAAAAAGGAATATTAAAAATATTATACTTTTCCTTTATTTCCTTTTCTGAACCTCTTTCTTTCCTTTTTTTTTCAGTTTTTAGTTTTTTTTTTTTTTTTTTTTTTTTTGTGTTTATTTTGTTTATCTCTCTCTCTCTCTCTCTCTCTCTCCATCTGGGTCATGTTAATTGACCTCTTGTTCTTTGATCTGAGATGTAGAAAAAACAACTCTTCATCCAATGACTAGAGCTAATAGGATCGTGAAACCAATATATTTGCAAATCAAAGAAATATTATTCTATAGAATTAAAAAAGCATCTGCAAATTGAGACAGAAAACATGTTGTAGAAACAACCAAGGGTAGACAAAAAATAGTTTATGAAGTTTGTGTGGCTTACCTCGTATTCCTTCTCCAGAAACAGATCAGAAATAATAGCAAAGAAATTTATCAATGGATTGGAACAAAGTGATCATGGAGAGCATCAGATCAGCGATATTGAGCAAATGTAGTTGTGATAAGAGTCACAAGTCTGTACTTATTATATGAAATGATGTTCTTTTCTTCATAGCCACATTTGACGTCCACCACACAGAGTAGGGTCTGTAAATTAGGCAGACACAATTATTTCTAGGTAGGCACATTTATTTCATACTTATCCGCCACATGCTAATGCAAAGCTTCATTTGGATATTTTAAAATATCTATAAATAATTATAAAATAATTTGAATTAAAATATTTTAATAAATTTTGAAATGAAAAGATAAGAAGTTAGAATAAAAATATTATAAATTTTAAAAATTGTTTGAATATTATTTTTATTTTAAAATTTAAAAAATATGTATTATTATTATGTTTTATTTAAAAATTTGAAAAAGTTGTTTTGGATTTTGTGTTTGAATAATATTTAGGTAATTATTAGATGAAAAAATTGAAAATTGAAAATTATTTTACTTGTCTGATGTGCATGGTTTCATCTAAGGCTTTTAGTGTTCGATTTGCGTTGATCGACTGCATCTTCAAATGTCTCCCATAATATATGTTCCAACCAAATCCTCCAATACATTTAGATCCCAGTTTGAACCAGCCCAACCCTCCATTATTTGAAGTCAAGGGCTGGAGACCTCTTGAACTCACAAACAAAGTGGCCCATTAGCAAGCCACCGATCATACTAGAAAGACGCCCTTCCCTCTCTAATTCTCCAACAAATATTGTCGCATACATCTGGAAGAACCATCATCACAAATTTCCAAAATCTTGAGGATGCCGCTGTGTTCTTTGCAAGCAAAAGATGGCCACAACTAACATATTTCACTTTAAAGAAGAGAGTCCACAAATTATCCACAACCAAGATTCTCCAAGTGAATTTCATGTGAAAAGAACGTTGAACATCCGCAAACTCCCTTTGACCCAAACCCCCCTCCAACATCGGCTTGCATAGCTTGAACCATGAATACCATTTCTTTTTTGCCTTCACATTTATATCTCCCCAGAAGAAAGTAGGTAAAATATAATTCACTTTCTTTAAGGTCACCATTGGCACGTTAAGAATTGCTAGCAAAAGGGTAGCCATACAAGATAGTACATGCTTCAATAGAATCAACTGACCCCCTTGTGATAGCAATTTGACTTTCCATCTGGCCACCTTATCACGAATTTTGTTAACAAGCAATTCAAGTGATCTAGTTGTAAGACAACCAGATACTAAAGGAACCCACAGGTATGTTACCGAAAACAGGCCTTCCACAAATCCCAAACTCCTCAACAATTCACGCCTCCTCAACAAACACATGTTTAGAAGCATAAACTGCCGATTTCTCCTTGTTAATTATTTGGCCTGACCAATTCTCATATATCTCCAAAGTCTTCATCAACATTCGTAAAGACCATGCATCACCATTAGCGAACACCAAAAGATCATCCGCATAAAGTAGATGTGAAACCAAAGGCACTCCCACTGGATGATAGAACTTTCCAATACACCCTTCCTCAAACTTCCTTCTTAGGAGACGAGGCAAAATTCCCTCCATCACAATAAACAAATGAAGCAAAAGAAGGTCTCCTTGACGAAAACCTCTAGAAGGTTGAAAGAAACCTTTGTGCATTCCATTCAACAGTACGGAAAGCCAAGGAGATTTCACGCACCATGCAACCAACATGTAAAATTTATTAGCCAAAACAAAACTAGTAAGAACTTGTAAAATGAAATCCCAATGGACTCTATCATACGCCTCGCCATATCTATCTTCATCATAATATTACCCCCTTGATTCTTTTTACGTAAAAACTAAACCATCTCCTGAATAAGAGTAATATTTTTAAAAATACTATGCCTGGCAATGAATGCTTCTTGTTCCTACGACATCAACATAGGCAACTACTTTGTCATCCTTTTAACCAAAATTTTTTAATGAAATTTATAAGCCATAGAACAAAGGTTTATTGGTCTAAATTTATCAAAGCATTTTGGATCGACAACTTTGGAATAAGGACAATGTAAGAGGACGAGTAAAAGCTTGGTAATGCCGCTCCATTAAAAAAATCTCTTGCCACTTCCACCACATCTTCCTTCATAAGCTCCCAACAAGACATATAAAAAGCTGAACCAAAACCATCCAGGCCAGGAGAACTATGCCGAAAAATGGAGAAAACTGCCTCTCTAACCTCTTCTTCTGTAGGAACCTCACAAAGAAAATTATTTTCCTTCTAAGTAACTACTGGACTCAAGAGACCAGTAAGATCTGTAGGCTCCACACTCGACGCAGTAGAAAGGAAAGACTAAAATTGATTTGTAGCCCCTTGATGAATTTCCTCCAAAGTAGACAAAATATGGCCATCCGAGAGCTGCATGCGCAAAACAGTAGAGGCCTTCCACCTTTGGTTAACGGGTGCATGGAAAAACTTGAGTTTCGATCCCCCTCTTATAGCCATTTTCTCTTTGCTTTTTAAGCCAACCGAGCCTCTTCCCTTGCCTCCCACTCGGCAAGCTCCACCTTAGTAACCAATAATTCCTCTTCCACTACCAGATCGTGACCCTCATGAAGTTGGAACTCCAGTAACTCCAACTTTTCCACTTGTGCCTTTATGGTAAGATCAACTCGACCAAACACATTTTTATTACAAGCTTTGAAAGCAACCTTCATCTTCAGCTTAGCAGCCAATTTCAAAAGACTACTATTGGGCTCCGATTGCTTCCAAACTGCCACCACACAAGGCAAAAATGATTCATGAGATCACCACATATATTGAAATCTAAAGGGAGTTGGACCATACGATGATCTTGGCAGTGAAAAGTGCACGACCATTGGACAATGATCCGACGATTTTCGCATTAGATACCCATATAAGTTGACTCGAAAAAAATTGGAGAAAGCAATATTAACAACTGCCATATCCAAGAGTGCCCAAATCTGGGATCGACCCTCATGGCCATTACACCAAGACATACTTCTTCCCTAAAAACTCATCTCCACAAGGCCACAAGTATCCAAACACATTAAAATTTGCCCTAGCCGATAAGGGTCTCAAATGGCCCCCAATAAGTTCCACATTAGCCTGAATCGCATTAAAATCCCCTACTTCCCAACCATGGATGCTCCTCCATATGAATATTTCCTAACTCATGCCAAAGGCTTCTACGTTCCGATTGTGTACACTTTGCATGAAATGTCACCAAAATCCTTGTATGCACCAGGCTAAACCAACCTGTCAATGGTTGATCCGTTATGCTTAAAAACTCAAACACATATTCACCCTTCGAAAAAACCCAGTCTTTCCCTCACATCGACTCATTACAGCAAAAATTCTGAAATCCCCAAAACTCGCCAATCTAGACATTTTGGATTCCTCTTGGAATGGCTCCAAGATAGCAACCACGTCTGCATGTTTCTTATTTACCAAACTTTTTAGTCTTCTCCTAGAACATCTAACCTCTAACGTTCCAGACCAAAAAGGTGTCTATCTTAGATTAAGCTTGGTAGTGCAGGTTGCTACCGCTGTGAATGGCGCACACTATTTTCAATTGTTCTTTCCGCTTGGACTTATTAACAAGGTGATCCGGATCCAGATTAGAATCATAAGCCTTTTCCATCACTAAGGCCACAACCCTTCCTTCCTCATCAATATCAAATGTATAATCCATGTAAACCCCTTGAGGCGAGCAATGCTAAAACCAACCTAGCCACTACAACTCTCTAGTTCCACTAATTCAGTCACCACATCACATTGGCCACCCTCTGATTCCCCAGCAACTAAATGTTCATTTGTCAAAAGTGCCGAATCAAGTTTCAAAGGCATCATCTTAGACGCAACCCTTTACATCCCTATTGACTGTATAGCAACCTCGGGCTCACTTTGAGCCAAATCAACTTCGCATTCAATCTCCTCACAAATCTCTTCCTCCTCCAAACCATTATCTCTTAAATGGATGTCATTCACCAACCCTACACCTGATTGGATTCAGACCTCCACTACTGTAGTAGTAGAAGAACCTATCTCATATGAGACCTTCACTGGTTCCTCCCCTTCCTTGTCCTCCCCGTCTCAACACTAGGATTCTTCACCACCAAAGAATCATTGGCCACCCTTTTTTGTTTCTCCTACCAAACACGCTTTAAAACAGGTATGTGTTCTGCCTAGTCCCCCTTCGGCCGTTTCAAACCAACCTTGCACACACCGATGTATGGCCTTGGCAATGGAACTAAAAGCAATAAAAATCTTGCTTCTCATACTTGACCTCCTGCCAGATCTTCACTTTTGCCAACACTACTATAGGAAAACCTTGGACATGTTCCACCAATAAATCAACCTTCACCCACATCCTCGCCCCTGACGCACTTGTTTTATTAATAGTAGCAATCCGTACAATACATATTCATCGACAAACCTGGCAAGAATATCCACTAAGGCACTAATGGAGATTTCTTCGATAGATCGAAATCCTTTGTCCATCTAAATAGCTGAAATTCGCAACCACCCCTCGTACGGCCTTCACGTGTCTATCCATGCAAAAAATCACGTTCATTTTTCATCTAAATAAGGACATGCAGTTCATCCATAAAACTAATAGTGGGAACCTCTTTAAGACCCCATGCTTTGACGACGTTGATTCGTATCTCATCAATGGATGGCCTGGAATGAGAAAACTTGAGAACCAATGCAAATCTGAAGTCCTCTATAGCCTTGGTCATTGATAAAGTGTTAAAAATTACATGATTAAGTTACTAAAATGAATGATTTGTTTAATCAAAAAATGAATTAAGCACTTAATTATATAGTAAAGTTTAATGCTTGACTCAATGTTAAATTCTATTTAATATCTCAAATTTTATTTTGATATTTTACTAATGTTGCAGGGCATTATGGAAAAGATGTTAAAAATATATGGGTATTATTGGAAATGCCCAATTAGCATGGCAGTAACAGAAATGCACAGCAGCTAGGGATTGGAATCAAAACGAGGAAAAGAAATGAAAGAGGGATGGGTTCACTCGCACGGACGAGCGCACTGCAGAGAAATGGTGCAGGGCACTCAATAGATGAAACGACGAGCAGAAGGCCTCACCACGAACGCAGGAGCTGGAGACGAGCTCATGCAGAACCACTCACGCACTCACAGCACTGACTCAAAATGCTGGGCTGCAGACGTGAAACGCGGGAGCTGAAACTCACAGCAGGCTGGCTCAAAACGCACGAACGGCAAACGTGAAACGCGGATCTATGCTGGGTTGAGACGTGCGCACTGCAGAGACGAAACGCACAGCAGCAAGGGTGAAACGCGGACGAAGTGGAAAGCGAGCTGGGCGAGACGCAAAACGCACGAAAATGGAGCAGAAATGCACAGCAGCGACTCAAAACGCACAGCAAGGCTTGGGCGAAACGCAGCTGAAACGGAACGCACAGTATAAAAAGAAATTTTTTTCTGCTGTGCGGGGCTCTCTTGTTTTTTTTCCGGACTTATTTTCGTTCGGCGGCTGGTTTTCTCCTTCATTTTATTTTTCCAGTTGTTTTCAGTGCATTATTTTTATTCCGTCTGTTATTCTTAGTTTCGGATTTCAGCATACTTGAGAGATATAGTTTATTTTTCATTGAGCCATTTTCCTTTGAAACAGTATTTAGTGATGTTGGATTTTAATCTTCTTGAACATTTTGTTAATCTAGAGATGATAGGCTAGATTTTTAGCTTGGGATTCAATGAGTAACTCATGACTATTTGAGGTTGGATTTTCTTCAATATTTAGTACTTTTGATGATTAACTTGATGGATTATATTTCAATGTGCATCTAGAAAAGATTAGAATTCTTTGTTCTTGATTTAGATCAATTGTAGACGTAAATGCACAATTGATACTTGAACGAGTAACATGACTTTAATGTTTTTCTTTCACTTTTATATGATTGTCATATAATTTGTCAAGTAGTTTTATTAAAATAAAAATTGTGGTTCATTACTATATTATCCGACCATGATTTCTAGGAATGAATGAATGGTTAAGAGAAAACGATATGAGAAGTAAATCCATCACCAAATTAATGGGCGAAAATTGCATCCCAAGTGTTTGTTTAATTGTTTCTTACAAGTTTAAGTCAACTTCCGCACATTTTCTTTAAATCTCTTGATTCTTAGCAATTTTAGAAAAATAGATTCACTTTTATTTTCAGCTTTACTTATGCTTGAACGTCCCGACAATTTCACTCATAATTCATTCAACACTTCCTTAGTAAATAGCCTCATTTAGGTGTTAATATTGTTAGCGGTTAAGTTTTGAAATTTATTTCTCATTTCATATTATTTTTGTTCATTGCTAGCTCATTTAGTTTACTTTTTTTCTTATCATTTTAAACTTTCGTGTCACTCCAAACGGTAATATGTGGTCTTGCGAAAATGAAATATTTACTAAATTCTCATTGTCCCTGTGAATTCGATCTTGGGATTTACCCTTGTATTACTTTGACAGCTTCTACGCTTGGAAGTCGAAATTAAAAGCTGATCAGTCATCTCCACCTCCATGAAAACAAAACCCTGCTCACTGTCAACCTCCACTAGAAATCTCATTGGAAGCCTAAAAGAAGATTGTTCTAGTGAGTTAGCAACCGCTTGAACAAATGACTTCTTACACAGATCCACCGTAGCAATCCCCGTTGAGGAAGGATTCAATGGCGGGGAGGTGGGCACCTCCATGGTTAATTCTGAGAAAACTGGAACACCCAAAACCGCCTCTCAAAATCACCTAAAAAGCACCTCCCCAAAATCACCTCTTGAACATCTGCAGATTCCCACACCTCCGTCACCTTGCTTTGGTGTTTTGGTTTGCATCTTGTGGAAGTAAGCTCAGTGTTTGGTAAGTTCAAAAGCTCCTCCTCTCATTCTCAAGTTCAAGCTACACATACAAACAGAATGAACACAAGTTGGTTTCTGAAAATCCTGCTGCTACCCGAATTTGTTTAGTGACTTCTAGCTTTGAATTTTCTCACATATTGCTTCTAAATCTTGTGTATGTGAGTGGATAATCACAAGGAAGGAAAGAAGGATCTGTAAATAAGGTGAAACCACCTGTTAGAGTCCAAACTATATCAAAAAATTTCTGGTTTTGCTACTTGTGTTGCAACAGTTTTTTCCTTCATTTTCAGCTTATATCTTCGCCTGATAAGCCCGGAACTCTAGTTTAAATTTAATTTGGAAGAAGATATATTTCAGTTTATTATGAAAATCCATAATTTTCCGTCTTAGTTCTCATACAGCATAAAAAAGACAGCAGCAACACAGTTTCAACTTCTGAAATTTTCTGCAATAGATTATGTCATGATGTCTTCCAACATCATTTGATCTTTAGATTTTTCATCTAATACTCGCTTAGTTTAGTTTATAATCAAGTGGAGGGAAGTTAGAAACAAGTAAAATTCGAGCAACCTACAGCTTGAAGGGGTGACAACTGACATGATTTTTTGCTCTGTTTGGTCTAGGCTAATCTCAGTTTCTGCAGTGAATTTAGCACTCATTTTCCCTCTTTGAGTTACTTTTTAATTTAGTTCAACCCTTCATTTTCGTGTGTAAAGTCCATAGAAATCAGCGTGTAGTTGTGAGTTATCTTCCCAAGCTAATAACCCAAGTAAACAACCAAAGAATTCACACAAACTAGTAAGTTTTCCTCTTTAAATTTCTGGTTTACCAAGAGATGCATCAGTTAACTCTTCGCTGTTTTTATGCCATGTCTACACAAAAATGATGATTCTTTCCAATTTTTCATCAACACCAGTATCCTTTGCTTGTGTAGTATGGCTTATGGTTAAAGGAAAGGAGTTTTGAAGCAAGAATACAACCAAGTTGCTGGCTGTACACATTAGTGCAGAAATTTTCTGCTATGCATTCTGTTTTAGTTCAAATCAGCCCATTTTCATTTCTATCTTCCATTTCATCTTTCACTCAACTAAAGTTCCTTATTTGTGTGATAAACTACTGAAAATCAAAGGCAAAACCAGCCATCAAGTAAGCCTTAGTTCTTCACACTCCTTTGCTCCCACAAGGTTACTAAAAGCTATCAAACATCCATTTTGGTCAAATGTCCAGATTTTTTACACTTTCTTTGTTCCCTTCAATTCCTAGCAATTATTTCCTATCATCTATACATTCTTAATCGATGTTTATGGCCCATATTTAATGTATAAAACCCACTTGCCCCTTGTTGGTGAGCAAGCGTGTTATTAAAAAGGTTTATGAATTTCTTTATAATGCTTGAAATGTGGAGTTTAAATGGCTTGACTTAGTGCTAAGTATGGAAGTATAAAATGAAATTTTTGTACCTTGAAGAAATGAATGGTGAAAAGGATGCGGTGAAGTTTTATTGGATTGACTCTTGGTGGGCTTGTTTAATATGGAAGGTTGAAAGGATAGAGGTTTTGCCTTGTAGTTGATTTTGTCTAAGTGAAGAGGAAGTTAAGGAAAATGCTTTACTTCCTTCTTGGAATTAAAGTGAAGAACTAGCTAAGAATATAGTTTGGAAAGCTTAGTATGAATTGGGTACTTGCATGTTAATTTCATTTGATTGAATAGGATTTATTGAATAGCAAAAGAAACCAAAGGTTAAACTGGTCCTCGAAATACTTGGTTCAATTTAAAAATCATCCGGCAAATTTAAAATAAATATTTGAGATTTAGAACGATTAGGCGGGGCTTGTGGCCAACGTGAGAGGAAAATGAGTAGTTGGTGACACGTTTGGTGTTCACGGGAGAGGACGGCGCAAGGGGACGAGGAGGGTGGGAGAGTGTGTGTGTGTGTGTATGTGTGTGTGTGTGTGTGTGTGTGAGAGAGAGAGAGAGAGAGAGAGAGAGAGAGAGAGAGATTAGGGTTTTTGGACAATAGGCCCTACATTTTGGGGTTCCAAACTTAAATCCGAGTGTAGAGATTAAACATAGAGAAAAATGACAATAAAATAATAAAAAAAAAAAGAAAATAAATAGAGAAATAAGAAAAAAGAATGAGACTATATTTAAAATTCAACTTTGATGTATTGATCTCAAAAATAAAACTTTTCATCGTAAAATAAAATGAAGTGTTTTCCTGAATATATATTCAAAGAAATAAAATCATCTAAATAAATAGAGTATTTAACATAAATACAATGATTAATATTAGATAATATTCTTAAAGAAATAAAATCATTTAAATAAAATGATTTTCTAAAACTATATTATTTTTGGTTCAATAACACTACAATACCAAATTAAAATAAGTTTTGGACTCATAAAAATATTTAGAAGATTTTAAAACACTTGGCTCAATTTAAAAATCATCCGCTAAATTTAAAAACAGAGATTCGAGATATATAACATATAAGCCAGACAGTCGTGACTAATAGAGAGGAAAATGAGTAGTTGGTCACAGTTCACGAGAGCTATCAGTGAGAAATAATAAGACTGGGGGACAAAATCCAACTTGGTAAAAGAGGTTCTTTTCTTGTCATAAATTCCTTAAAGTCCCTTTGCTGAATGGATGTTGAATTCATATCCATAGGAAGAATGTTAGATTCTCTGCTACCTTCCTAGCCTCTTGATGCTGTGAGCTGAGCAATAACCTCTTGTTTTCTCCGAGCAATAGACATTTCATCAGCACCCTAAGCATATGAAGAACTAACCATTGGAACCTTGCGAAGAGGCATTTTGTTTTGGCAAGCAACTAGCCACTTGGCAAGCATCCAAGATGGCTTCTAGGGGAAGAAGGGTTAGGGTTGAGCTTACTAGAGCACATGCCCAACCCATGGAAGCTAACTTTCTTATGGCCATTTGTCACACATGCATCGGGCATTAAGGTTTCTAGAACAATCCATGGATGATAGTAGACAAGAGGGGTTTTGTTTATGGCAAGAGTCACATGCCAACCACATGCCACTTGGCAACTATGCCATATCCCACTAGGTTCATTGTATTTGGGCTTAAATGTGGAAGAAGGAACAGAGGGAAAAGGATTTCGGGCATGGCAAGGGACTCACATGCAACTTGCCACGTGGCAACCATGCATGAGCCCTTAGGGATTCTAGAAGCATCTAATCTTGATTAGGGACATCTAGGGTTTCGGCCATGAGGATCCACACGCACCATTTTGTCCCAAGCAAATGTACATTGAACTTAGAAAAAAAAAAAAAAAAAAAGGAAGGAATAAGGCTTTAGGATTTCGGCTAGGACACGAAGCTCGCCACTTTCATCCATGCTAGAGGTGCCCTTTGACATTTCCAAGAGAAACAATGATGAGGGAAGAAAAAGGGGTGGGATTTTGGCCAAGGCAAGAAGCAAGACGCCACATGGCGTCCATGCACAAGGAATCTTCAATTTTCAACACAGAAGTGATGATGAGAGAGAGAATAAGTGTGAATTGAGGGAGGTATTTAAGAAGGGCATTAATAGGATAGGCACCCTACCCCCCACAGAAGACACCCAAGAGTCATTTGCCCCATTTTCAGATTTTACCTCTCCTCTCCTCTCCTCTCTCTATCTCGCCTACCCTAGGAAGAGCAAACAAAACACTATTTTCCTTCCATCCAAACACTTTCTTCACACAAGCATAAGAGGGAAGTTATGGACCTCACATTGGGAAGGTCTACACGGTGAGAATCTTCAAGCTTTTGTCTCACTCTCTTCTTTTGAACACGAAATACCAATGGTTGTTGGGTTGGAGAAAATTTGGCTTGAGAGAGTTAAGGGAAGTGTCATACAACCTTGTTGCAAGTTTTGTGGGATTGATGGAGTATTTAGTTCAATCATGCTTAATCTTGTCAAGTATGAGTGTCTAGGGTTTTCTTCACAAAGAACTCGGACCATCAATAGCCAAATGGAGACGAAGAACCCTTGTAGGGTTGGGTCACTTTCGGCCACCACTAGTTTCATGGACGTCTTCTTTCTAGTAAACAAACAAGTTAGAAATCCTTGCACATCTTCAAGAACAGTCAGCCTGTTATACACACACTAGTATGTTATTCTCACATAATGCACGTAAATGACGAGTCTAGGGTTAACACCGAACCATTATGGGTTTTGCCAAGTAAGGAGAGTGTTAACACCATTCGGCCTAGGGTTTTTTCCTCAAGGCATGAGTATATGAGGCTCAAGGAAAGGGAAGGGTCATGGAATGAGAAACAAAACCCTAGAACTAATTAGGGTTAAACCCTAGAACAAGACACACATGTTTGGTTTGCAATATTGTTGTTTTTAGTAATCTAATAATTGACATATACACTTTCAGCTTGCTTGATCGTCAGGAAATAATTTTTTTGAAGAATTGTATATTAGTCTCTAACTCACTCTTGGATAACGTATTAATGTCATGTGTAAACTTTCCATTTTTTCATTCAAATTGGATTATGGAATTGTTGCTTGTCACATGCTATAGTTTATGTCTTACACATGCATGCTATACTTTTTTATTTATTTAGGAAATAGACTTCATTTCATCCATGAAGGAAGTTACAGTTGTGACTAGTCAATACAGAGAAAACTCCGAATACAAGTCAAACTACTCATCTGTTGTATGCCTCCCTGCACACAAATTTCTTTGTGATGGTCATTATCTGTGAGAGTATCACTCTCTATGTAAAGTAGAGATAATACACATCCCTACCTCCAAAGGTGGAAAGGGTATCCTAACCACCCCATCCTCCAAAAAGGGAAGGGGTACCCAACCACCCTGCTATGGACATAAGACATGTTTATTGCTTATTGATTCAAAAGACATGTTTTGATAAATGTCGCCTACTTTGTTGAGCTTCGATAAGTTATATGTGAGAAAGTGTTTTCTATATGTTCTAATTCTTTCAAGCTGTAAGCATGATGCACTCTTACCATATAGCATAGACACATGCTATTGTTGCGTGAAAGTTACACGGTCACATGTCACATATTTTTTAATTGTGCATTAAAAGGAAAATAAATGGTTCGTCACGACCACAAATGCTAGGATGGGGGAATATCCATTGGAACTCCTCTGTCCACTCTGAATTACTTAAATCGGAGTGGTAACCTCTGGTTAACGAAGGACAGTCAACGAACTTCAAATGGGTTCATCGACCAAGAAAGAACCTTTGATATAAGTAGATGCACGAAGGAACAAAAGGTTCAGTATGCCGGACACTTGCAACAAGGATAGGCCAGTATATGGTTGGACACCAAGAGGCAATTGCCGATACAGGAACTTAGGAATATAGCCATTCTTACGTGGGAAAGATTTAAGGAAGAGTTTGATAATCGATTGCATCCTGAGTCTACCAACCAATAGAAGGCCTAGGAATTTACTAATCTAGTACAAGGCAATCAAACCGTGGAGCAATATACGGTTCGCTTCATGGAATTAGGAAGGTTTTCCCCATACTTAATAGCAACTGAGAAGATTTAGGCCCAAAAGTTTCAAGGAGGCCTACAACCAAGAATTCGTAGCCATGTTGCTTGTTTGAGAATTGAAATTTTTCTAGAATTAATCAATGTTGCTTCAATAGATGAGGTGGAGCAAAGAACTTTAATCACTCAAATTAACAAAGAACAATAAGAGCAATGCCTTATTCACCGGGAGGAAGCACGAAGAAAAAAAGGGTTCCCACCCCGATGGATAAAAGGAAAGGAGTAATGGCTGCAAAATCGACACTGCTCATGCAGCCAAAATGTCAAAAAGGTGGGCAAAGACAGTGGTGAATGTCGTTTAGAACCAAGAGCTTGTTTTAAGTGTGGCCAAACGGGTGACTTGATTCAGGATAATCCCTACAACACACCTAGTGGGGGAGTAGCACCTGAAGTCAATCCTAAGACCCAAGTGAAAGCGAGAGTTTATGCCAAAACTCTAGGACAGGTGGATTTGGAAACTGCTAAGATAATAGAAGTTGGAGTGATTATTGGTATCTCTTTAACCTTACTCTAGTTGGATAGTTAGCTTGATTTAAGTTCTTTGGATAATCTTAGTTATCTTGATAGGTAAGGTTAAGTTGTTCTGATATTTGGCATCTGCCTTGACTGATTCAAGAGCAATACAGTCCTTTGTATTTGCTACTTTTGTACGATTTTGTGATTTGACTACTGAGCCTTTGCCTCGAAGGGTTCTAGTAACTATCCCAAATGGGTGTATAGTTTTTTGGATGCGAGTAATCAAGGATTGCTTGATGGAGGTGGCAGGATTGGTGTTGAAATCAAATTTGTTTTATGTCGGATTAGGTTCGAAAAAATTCGTATAGCGATCTCCGCCGGGAGACTAACGATCGTTATTTCTAGAAGATCTCCTCTTGGGGGAGTTAAGGTTGAACATAATGAAATTTTTCGTGTCCTCGGCTTCTCTGCTCATTTGAACAGGCTAGTCATTTGTCTTAACCATTTAACCAAATACCAATCTATGTAAAGAAAAGAAACCAAGTGAACGAACAAGACTGTAGCCATTTAGAGAGTCTACAAGCTTGACTTTATCCAAGTTTGTAGAACGATGAGAAGAATCATTGTGAGTGATTAAGCAAACATAAAATAGCTCTAAAAAGCAACTCAATGGGAGAAACTAGATCTATGGTTACTCGTTGGTGTCAACTAGGTAGTCTGTGGAATTCTATTGCTCTCTGCGGTGCTTTTGGGCCGGAAGGCAGGTTCTCAAGTATTGAGTGGCCAGCAACTCTCCTATTTTGGGTCCCCTCCAGACCTGTCTGCTGATCCGAATGCCCCTATCGAGAATGTTGGTCATTCTAGGCCAAATGGCAAAGACTCCCAACCAATTCAACGGTCAGGGAGCTAAAGGCAGTTTGAAGCCTTCCTATGCAGGGGCAGTTAAAGGTTTATCTTTGGCTCCTCTTTTTTCCCTTGAGTTTTCCTAGCCTTGTGGTTCATAGCTCTTGTATCAGGAAAGCCATCTTAATCATGTTCCGTCTGATAGAATTCGATGTAATCCTAGAGATGGATTGATTATTTAGGCATTATGCTAAGATTGATTGCCGGAAGAGGGAAGTGATATTCAAACCACTCACTACTGATAGAGTTTGTTACATAGGAGAACCTATCAACGCATCACCATTAGTGATTACAACTTGCCAAGTTAAGAGGAGCATTCTAGAAGGTGCGAACGTTTACTTATTGTTTTCAGTACAAAGGGCGGAGGAGTCTAAAGGAGTGCAGGGAATAGCCATGATAGACGAATTTCCTAAGCTATTCGCTAATGACTTACCTAGATTACCCTCAGATAGAGAAATGGACTTTATCAGAGAACTAGAGCCAGAAACTACCCCTATACATAGAGTGCCCTATAGGATGGCCAAGGCAAAACTAAAGGAGTTAAAAGCCCAGATTCAGGAGTTGTTGGAAAAAGGGTTTATTTGACCTAGTTCTTCCCCATGGGGTGTGCCCCCTTTTTTTGTAAAGAAGAAGGACAGAAATATGAGAATGTGCATTGATTATCGGGTATTGAATAAGGTTACCATTAAGAATAAGTATCTATTACCTAGAATTTATGATCTCTTAGATCAACGTTAGGGAGTTTCAGTATTTTCTAAGATATATTTGAGGTCAGGATACCATCGGCTTAAGATTAGGGAGCAAGATGTTTCTAAAAGTGCATTCAGAACCTGATACGGACATTACGAGTTCTTAGTAATGCCCTTTGGATGGAAAAATGCTCCGGTAGCATTTATGGACTTAATGAATAAGATCTTTAGGCCTTATTTGGATAGTTTTGTGGTAGTCTTCATTGATGATCTTTTAATCTATTCCCGAAGTGATGAGAAGCATAGAATGCATTAGGGTTTGGTAATAGAAAGATTACTGGAATATCAATTCTACGCAAAACTTAGTAAATGTGAGTTTTGGCTTTGAGAGGTGAAGATTCTAAGGCTTGTGATTTCCAAAAAACGTGTAGCAGTGGATCTTGCAGAGATAGAAGCAATAATGGAACGGCAGAAACCAACCAAGGCACACGAGATATGTAGTTCCATGGCTTAGCCAGATACTACCGTAGCTAACAACCGCCCCTGTACAAAGGGCACCCTATAGGATGGCCCCGGCATAACTAAATGGGTTAAAAGCCTATATTGAGGAGCTATTGGAAAAATGGTTTACTCGACCTAGTTCTTCCCCATGGGGTGCGCCCGTTTTGTTTGTAAAGAAGAATGACAGATCTATAAGGATGTGCATCAGTTATCAAGAATTGAATAAGGTAACCATTAAGAATAAGTATATGTTACCTAGAATTCAAGATCTCTTAGATCAACTTTAGGGAGCTTTGGTATTTTCTAAGATATATTTGAGGTCAGTATACCATCAACTTAAGATTAGGGAGCAAGATGTTTCCAAAAGTGCCTTCAGAACCCAATACGGACATAACGAGTTCTTAATAATGCCCTATGGATGGACAAATGCTCAATAGCATTTATGGACTTTATGAATGAGATCTTTAGGCCTTATTTGGATAGTTTTATGGCAGTCTTCATTGATGATATTTTAATCTATTCCCAGAGTGATGAGCAGCATATAATGCATTACGGTCTAGTACTAGAAAGATTACAGGAATACCAGCTCTACGCAAAACTCTCTAAATGTAGCTTTTGGCTTCATGAGGTGAAGCTTCTAGGCATGTGATTTCCAGCAAAGGTGTAGCAGTCGATCCTGCCAAGAAAGAAGCGATAATGGAATGGCAAAATCCGACCAACGCACATGAGATACGTAGTTTCCATGGTTTAGCCCGATACTACCATAGCCAACAACCGCCCCTGTACATGGAGCGCCCCAGAGGATGGCCTCGACATAACTAAAAGAATTAAGAGCCTAGATTTCTTCAATAACAAGAGGATGGCCTTGACATAACTAATTCTCTCCCAATTTCTTCATTGTTTGTTAGGTAGTCACCATTCTCAGCCTCAATTTTAACAATTAAGTTTTTTTGCTTCCTTTGAATGGCACACTAATGGAAGTATTTGGTATTTCTCTTGCCATCTTGAAGCCATTTTTGTTTGGCTCTTTGGCGCCAAAACAGGTCCTTTTCCTCAAGCAAAATGTCCATTTCCTTCTGTAGAGTTCTGATCTGAGCATTATCCATCCCAGTGTTAGCAGCTTGTAATGATCTTAAGTTGTCCCTTTTGTGAGCAAGTTCCTTCTGGGATTTCCTTCTTGATTCAAGGTTCCATTATCTCAACTGGAATCTGCACCTCTCAAGTCCCATTCTGGTCACATCAGCTTTGGTTCCAACTTTGAGGGAGCCCTGCCATGCTCTTTTAATAATCTCCTCACATCCATCCTTCTTGGCCCAAGCAGCCTCATATCTGAAAATCCTCCTTGGAGGATTTTGGATTAGTGCAAAATTTTTAGTAGAAATCAGGATAGGGTTATGGTCAGAACATTGGACAGATAAGGTGGTGACCGAATTAATGTCATAGAGCTGTTGCCAAGTTCCATTGACAATGGCCCTGTCCAACCTCTCTTTGGCGAACTCAGAACCCTCTCAGTTGTTACACCAACTGTATTGGGAACCCTCAAAACCGAGATCACCCAACTCACAATCCATTAGTGCTTATTTGAATTCATCCATTTGTTTATTAGGCTTGGAAGGTCCACCCATCTTTTCCCCATGGGAGATGGTTTCATTGAAGTCTCCCATAGTAAGCCAGGGAGTGTTGTGATCTGGTTTTAGTAATCTGAGAAGGTTCCAACTTGCTTTCCTCTTTGCTGTCACTGGCTAACTCTTCTTTTTCTTCTTCTTCCTCACTTATTCGAATTGAATGATAATTTAATAAGGACAGGTCGAGATGGACGGGTGGACATCATCTCTACACAAGGAGAGCAACTCGAGTGCACTGAGGTCAACAAACAAGTTAATACCCTCTCCATCTTCCTGGTATGCCTCTATAATCGGAGTGTCATCTTCATCTCCACTATTCTCATAATCTGCACTCGTTCCTACTTCATACATATTTCAAGGAACAAATTTTTGTACAACTCGCCAAGTTATCTCTCCATTAGCTTCATCAACACTTTTCATTGAATCAATCAAGTAATAGACTTGGGTAACTTGACAAGCCAATATGAATGGATCATCTTCGTACCATTTAGATACAATATTGACACTCATAAAGTGATTATCCCCATGTATTTAAACCTGACCACTGCCTTGATCCCACCAATCACATTCAAAGACATATGTTACAGACCCATCCAAATATTTCAATCCGATAATATCACGTATAACACCATAATAGTCAATATCATATGTTCCATGACTCCCCTTGAATAACACACCAGAGTTTTGAGTCTTTCTATTATGTTCACGGTCCAGAGTATGGAATCTATAACCTCGAATCGTGCATGCAGTGTATCGAAGTGCTCTATTTGAGAGACCACGGGCCAATGCATACAATTCAAGAGAAATTAATCCTGGGTCACGAGCACGTTGTTCCAAAATCTAACAATTGAAATAGTATATATTTATTAAAGGTTACCCAGAGTTAAAAGTTTCAAAATGTAACATATATATCATTTTAGTTCATACACGTTCTTCAAACCATCCAGGAAATTCTTTCTCGTATCTTGCCTCTATATTCTCTACGCCTTCCGTCTTAAGTTTGTCCATGTGCTCACTGTTATATATAAGTGCAAAAGAAGTATATTTTGAGCACAGCAGTTATAGTTAAACTTCAAGAAAACTAGAATTATTCGAAGCATGGAACGACATACCTGAGATAGTCATCAATCTCCCAGCAATTATTTAGCACATACCAACGAATTTCACCCAACTCTCCATGAATTAAATCGTAACCCCTTTGTGCACCTAAGGGTCATACATTCTGGAAAACACTGATAGCTCACGAGGAGGCGGAGCAACAAGATCAAGTTTTCGCTCTTGACGATTAAATCATGTCTCAACACCACGAAGATATAGAGAGCAAAATGTTAACGATTCATCGTGTATATAGGTCTCTGCTATTGAACCCTCGGCTCTAGCTTTATTCCCAACAGTGCGCTTCAGTCAACCCAAATATCTTTCAACTAGATACATTCAACGAAACTGCACCAATCCACCCAACAGTACCTCTCGCGGTAAATATATTGCTAAATGGACCATGACATCAAAAAATGATGGTGGAATGATCTGCTCGAATTTACATTGTATAGTAGTAATGTCTTCTTCTAATTTTCGCAACACATCTCAATTTACTACCCAAGCGCACAAATCATTAAAAAACATACAAGTAATAACTTCTGCAAAAATATGTAACAGTCATGACTGCATTCTATACATATAGTATATATTATAATATATGCTATAAAATATAATATTTTATATTATATATTAACTATATATAATATATGTTATATATATAATATACAATATAATATAGTATATAAAACATTATATATATTATACACTGTATTGTATTATTAATATATTTTTAGGAATTAAATCGGTAAATGTTCGAACGTGACTAAGAATGACGTTTGAACGTTTCATGTATTTAAGCCCAAAACCGAAACGAGAAACGTCATTCTCAGAAGTAAACTGTTATCTCACCACCGTCCCACGCCGTCGTTCAAACCGTCGCCTCAGCCGTCAAATCCCACCACAACCGTCACAAAAAGGTAGGCATGTCTCTTTTGTCCTCTTACATTTTTATTTTTTTTAAGATTTAGTAGGATTTTGTGTAAACTCATATTAGTGGTGACCGAATTTTTAATTTCATTTTCTGGCCACCACGAGTTGCCATTGGCCAAATGATCACCGTAAAAAAGTCTATTCTATTAAAGTGTATACTTCATTTCTATGGTGGCATTTGGCCACTTAGACCCGTGGTACGTGATTTTCGATAATGGCTAAGTCGACTCAGCCATTATGTATCGAAACTTTCGAACGTTTCGACAGAACATTCGAACATATGACGCTAAAATTGCATAGCCCTTCCACGTTCGAACGTATCTTTTCTACATTCGAACACTCACACTGATGCACACTGATACATTCGAACGTTTAATTTTAATGTTCAAACGTACATCTTCCTAATTTACCTGCCGTTTTGCCTTCCAAGTTGCAAAAGGTGATAATTTACGTTCAAACGATAAAAACATATGTTCGAACATAAAAAAATACGTGCGCACATAAAAACATACGTTCGAACTAAAAAAATACGTTCAAACAAAAACATACGTTTGAACGTAATTTATTGATGTTCGAATGTAAAAACCATACGTTTGAATGTAATTTATTATGTTCAAACGTTAATGCAAAGCAGTTTAAAATTAAAACGAAAGATGCATCAATAGTACTACTAATTTTTTTTCCTTTTCTATTTTCAAGATATGGCTCATCCTTTGCATGCCCGGAAAAGGGGAAGGGAATGAGCCAGTTCGGACACTGCTCAGATCGGGGCTCGTACTGTTATGGTAGAGCGAGATGTCTTGATCAATGAGTTTGACGAGCTCAGATGGGAGCAGACGAACCTCAAAGATGTGTTCATCAGTAGAGGCTAGGGAAATATCTGCACATTGAGGGAGAAGGTATACCCCTCAATGATTTGGGAGTTCTATATGGGGATGTGCTCCATGTCTCAGGACGCATCCTCTCACACCGTGACTGTACGCGGTGTGTCGTTTGAGATTTCACCGGATGTGATTGCAGAGCTACTCTGGATTCGTCGAGTACTTGAGACATCGACTACAGCTGACACTCATATTGGCGACACAACCATCATTAACACATCTACATCTGCACACTGCACACTGCACACTCGATGCAAATGTAGGTACTTCTACATTATTTATTGGCCGTGATGCCAGAGATGCAGACCGGTCAAGGGCTGAGGGTACTGACCATGAGCCTAGGGATGATGACCGAGACGAAGATTTCTACATCCTCACTGGGATAGACCGCACGTAGATCGAGAGGAAGAAAGCTTTCAACCAAATACATCTGCTATCTTTCTTCCGCATGTTGCAGTGTATTGTTGCAACAAACCTGGACCCTGTGGCACATAAGACCACATTTAGTCGAACTCGGACACATATTTTGATACGAGTGGCACGTGGAGATCTCATCGATTTGCCACTGATCATCTTTGAGAGGATCCATTAAGAGGCGAGTATCGTCTCCACGGACAACCTCCCATACGGTGTCATCATTAGCCGGCTATTACTTGCTCCGAAAGTGCCACTCCAGCCGGAGGAGCAGGTCACAGATCAGATGAGCCCCCTCGACATGAGTACGCATTGACGTAGCATTGAAAAGGCGAGGGGGAATCCTCAACGTTAACCACCCCTATAGCGGATATAGCTCCTCCAAAGCAGCCCGGGCCCAGTGTGGGGAGTAGTAGTCAGCAGCCGACTAATACATCTGTGGGAAATGCACGGCCTGCTTGGATTGATGCGGTGATCTCACAGTTGACTGCACATATCGATCGACAGATCGCGACTGTAAAGGATTCTGTCGCTGAGATAGCCCATCGTGTAGGTATTCTTAACGAGAAGGTTGAGAGCTTTACTGAGGAGATACGAAGTACGAATTTCGTGAACAACGCGTTCATGTGAGTGTTGTTTACGAAATTCATACATATTTTGTATTTTGTTTTTAATATATGTAAAGAACAATATTATTTAATATATCTATTGTTTTTTAATTTCAATTTTCAGTCTTTTTTAATGTTAGATTTTCCAAGTTTAATACTAAATCACTGCACTTCAAATATATATAAACATAAATATATGTATATATATAAACATAAATATATTTATACATATAATTATATAATTATATTTTACAAACTGTGTGTATATAAATATATAGTACAATTTTTTAGATTTGTTCACAAATTATGCACTATAAAAACTACATTATTTTTAACTTAGACTCATATTTAATTTAAATTTACAATTACCGTTCGAAAGTAACTTACTAACGTTCGAACGATGGTGCCAAAACATTTCACATTCGCACGTAGGTAGCTTCAGTGTTTGAACTTATATGTGACGTTCGTACGTAAAAAAAAAATAATAATAATAATAATAAATTAATTAATTAATTAATTAAAAAAAACTCATCTATCTTTAGTGACGGTTTTCAAAAACTATCACAGAAAATGCTTTATAATGACGGTTTGGGAACTGTCACAATTTTTTAACCGTCATTAAAAAGTAATTATGTCGTAGTGTCCCTCCTTTCGGTAAGCCTTTGCCACACTGCCTCTCGTTATTCATAGTGAAGCTCTGCTGCTTTCATTAGTTGGAATTCCTCCCAGATTTTTATCCTTTCAAAAATGTACTTACAGACTTGATATTATTACCAAAAATGCCATTTATCCCACTGTCGTGTAGCTCCATCCATAAAGCTTCTTAAAGAGTTCTTTTGCATGATTACTCTACGACCCTTACTTTCTCTCCATTTGTTTTTTTAAAGAAACGATGTCACATGTCTAAGAGTGACCCCAGCCCACATTTGTTCGAAAGCATAATCTCATTTATGGCGGAGGAATACCATGGCAACATCCAGACTTCACAAGATTTACAAATATTCAAACGCAACCCATCCCATGAGTCAAAAACCCAAAAACACAGAAAAATAACCAATACCCAAACTAAAGCAAAAAAATCTGTATAATGACTCACGAAAGACAGACCACCGTGAACCATTTCCCGCACCAACGTGAAATCAATGCCAGACGTACATAAATGCGCAATGCCAACGTCAAACTTGAGCATTAACTCCAAACGATAAACTCCAGATGGAAATTCTGCCTCAATCGACCCAGCTGACCCCTTTCGACCTCTTTCTTTTTTACTATAAGGCTCATTTCTCTCTAATAAAAGGAATTCCCAAGTGATCCATACGCAACAATCCTCGCAAACGAGGTTGTAATATTTCCGCACCAATAAAATCTTTGATGACTCCATGCGAACCTTCTTTTGCCAAAAAATCCACTGCCATATTTGCTTCTTAGAAGATATGCCTAAGCCATGCATTGAGCTCTAGAGCAAGCTCCTTGATCTCCTCCCAAAAATCCAACAGAAACCATTGAATGATTGTTGTAAAGTAAAAGCTTTTGACTCTAGGTAAAACCATGCATTTCTTTCAATCAAGTCCCAAATGGAGTATGTTCACTCTGTGCTAGTCTCATGCATACAATGCATACGTGTCCTTCCACACAGGCTTATTCAAAATGCTATGTCGAGCAAGCAAATGCTCTAAATAATATTGGGAAGCCATTTGCTAGTCATTTTTCAGAGACATTCAATTTTAATTGGCAGAATCATACTAATTTTTTCTAGAGGCATCAACCTCCCATGAATTTAGGTGGACCACAGAATCACAAATGCAGCAACAATTTCAATTTTGTCCACCTAACCCAATCTATCCTTAAGTTCCTCAATCTACTCCTCCATTTGGGGCACCACCACAATAGCAGTCATCCTTAGAGGAGTCTCTTAAGGCATCCATGCAATAACCAAGCCATTCAAGGCCCTCGAGCCCGACCCAGGAAGGGGAAGACATTGAAGACCCAACAAGAATAGTTTAATTCCAACAAGATAGGCGATTAGGCATGTCACAGATCCAGTTCAACTCTAAGTAGAACCACGAATTTTTTTCAATCAAGTCAGAGATGGAGTATGTTCTCTTTGTGCTAGTCTCATGCATACAACGCATACGTGTCCTTCCACACAGGCTTATTCAAAGTGTTATGCCAAGCAAGTAAATGAACTAAATAATCTTGGGAAGCCATTTGCTAGTCTTTTTTCAGAGACATTCAATCCAAATTGGTGGAATCATACTAATTTTTTCTAGAGGCAGAATCAACCTCCCATGAATTTAGGTGAACCACAGATGCAGCAACAATTTCAATTTCGTCCACCTAAACCAATTTATCCTCATGTTCCTCAATCTACTCCTCCATTTGGGGCACTACCACGACACCAAGCATCCTTGGAGGAGTCTCTTAAGGCATCCATGCAATAACCGGGCCATTCAAGGCCCTCAAGCCCAACCCAAGAAGGGGAAGACAATGACGACCCAACAGGAATATTTAATTCCAACGAGATAGGCGTCTCAGAGATCCAGTTCAACTCTAAGTAGAACCATGAATTTTTTTCAATCAAGTCCAAGATGAAGTATGTTCTCTCTGTGCTAGTCTCATGCATACAACGCATATGTGTCTTTCCACATAGGCTCATTCAAAGTGTTATACTGAGCAAGCAAATGAACTAAATAATTTTTGGAAGTTGTTTGCTAGTCCTTTTTCAGAGACATTCAATCCTAATTGGCGGAATCACACTAGGTTTTTCTAGAGCGGCAAAATCAACCTCCCATGAATTTAGATGTACCACCGATGTAGCAAAAATTTCAATTCTATCCACCTAACCCAATCTATCCTCATGTTCCTCAATCTACTCCTCCATTTAGGGCACCACCACGACAACAATCATCCTTAGACTTGTCTCTCAAGGCATCCATGTAATAACCAAGCCATTCAAGGCCCTCGAGCCCAACCCAGGAAGGGGAAGACAATGAAGACCCAATAGGAATAGTTTAATTCCAACGAGATAGGTGATTAGGCTTGTCAGAGATCTAGTTCAAATCTAAGTAGAACCATTAATTTTTTTCAATTAAGTCTAAGATAGAGTATGTTCTCTATGTGCTAGTCTCATACATACAATGCATATGTGTCCTTCCACACAAGCTTATTCAAAGTGTTATGCCGAGCAAGCAACTACACTAAATAATCTTGGGAAGCCGTTTGCTAGTCCTTTTTCCAGAGACATTCAATCCTAATTGGAGGAATCATACTAATTTTTTTTTGAGGCGGAATCAACCATCCATGAATTTAGGTGGAGCACAGATACAGCAAAAAATTCAATTTTGTCCACCTTGCCCAATCTATCATCATGCTCCTCAATCTACTCCTACATTTGGGGCACCACCACGACAGCAATCATCCTTAGAGGAGTCTCTCAAGGCATCCATGCAATAATCAGGCCATTCAAGGCACTTGAGCCCGATCTAGAAATGGGAAGACAATGAAGAACCAATAAGAATAGTTTAGTTCCAACGAGATTGGCGTGGCAGTGATCCAATTCAACATAGGAATGTGAGGCGACACACTAATGAACATGTCCTTGCCTGGGAAGCCTGCAGGGAGCCCTATTGCATTAAATGGCCAGATCTAGGGTCAGTGTGGTGCAAAATCTTCGCAGGTGTGTCCCTGACTGGAGCGACTGTGAAGAAACCCAACTACATCAAATGACCCGATACAGGGAATCAAGGGAAGGACAACCCGGCAAAAGGACCTATCCCTGACAGGATGTCAACAGAGGAGCCACACCTGATCAAAGGCCCCGAGGGGGAAGGTCAGGGGACGAGCGGAAGCTACCAAATTAATTGCGGCAGCATGGTGCTCTATACAGGTGATAGACACCCGAGACATATGGAAGAAGTGAAAACTCAACCTCAGAAGGAAGATATAAGACAGGACACATGTAAGAAACAAGATGACGGGAAAAAATCTTAAATTCCTCTAAAAATGAACTGACTTAGGCATTGGATGTTCCAAACAGATTGCTTCTTAACCTCTTTCTTGACAGGTCCCATTCGAGGAGTGAGGAAGCTGAGTCCAGGCTTACGAGATACATCCGCAACACTCCATTTTACCTCTCAAGGTATAAAAAGAAAGAAAAATTATTTACATCAGTCTACTATTTACATCAGCCTCAACACATTTAGTGTATTGAGTTTAAAAAAAAAAAATTGAAAGCATAGTGTATAGAGAGTGTATACTAATGTATAGCATATCTAAAAAAGAAAATTTGAAATGTTTCCGATTGTGTTTTTTCTCCTGTAGCTAATCTGCTACAAACTTTTTCGCCATCTCCAAGTAACACATTCTGCATCACATGATTTTTGGACCCCCGGTCTACAAAGTCAAAGAAGTCGTGACATATTCTTATTGGCATGCGTGTCTCATGTGCCAATCAGAGTAGTATGTGAGCCCCACATACTACCTATTTCTAGTATTTTCAATGCCATACACACCACCATCAACTCCCCTTGCTTGGATTTTCAAGATCCAACTAGGGTGTAAATCCCAGGTGTCGATATAGTTTTTCGTGCTTTTAAACACCAGCAAAACTAAGATTGGTCCAAACTTCCATGTTTGCTTATGTTACTACTTACCCTAAATTCAAGTCATGTTAGACACATTATTATATTTTTTTTTTTAAAAGTTATAAGTTTGACTAATTAACGCTTCCAAATCACTACCACCCCGTGACCTTTAGGACTCTTTTACTCTTTGAAATCCACCAATCCACCATTTTTTTATAATTTATCCCGCACGAGTATTACTAGACTGTTGAAGTTTTATAACATAGAATTGCGCGATGATCCAACTAGTTATCCTCTGCAAGATTCATGTACAACATCTGTTAGGTTTAACGTTGTGTGAAGATGAGTTGAATTAAATTAAGTTGAGTTGATAAAATATTATTAGAATATTATTTTTTAATATTATTATTATTTTAAGATTTAAAAAAATTTAATTATTTATTATATTTTATATTAAAATTTAAAAAAATTATAATAATAAGTTGAGATGAATTTAAAAAATAAACAAAGCATTAATCTTCCATCTACCACACCTACCACTTATAATTATAGCAGAAACCCTCACAAGACTGCCAACTCAAACCACCCTTTGGGTTATCTCTTTCTTGGTTTATGTAGTGATCTATTGGCCAAGACATGCAACTTGGGATTGATTACTAGCTTAGATCCAACCTCCCCTTCCTGTTCTTTTTCTTTTACATAATTTATTGTTAAGCACGTTAATATGAGGTCTTGAATACTTAGAATATTTTATAATATTTTTTAATATTAAGAAATAGTTTAAATTAAGATACTTTATTAAATTTTAGAAAATAAGAGAGAAAAAATAGAATAAAAATATTATAAAATTAAAATATTATTTGACTATAATTTTTTAATATTATTTTTATTTTGATGTTTTGAAAAGTTTATAGGGTTTTGTGTTTTATTTTGGAGTTTAGAAAATTTATAATAATTAGGTAATAATTAGATGAAAAAAATGAAGTTTTAAAATTAAAAAATATTTTATATTTAAGTGCTATTTGGAAAAAAAAATATCTGAAAATATATGAAAACAATTGTATTTCCAAACGAACCTTAAATGTTTCAAGGTGCTTGCTTATATATCTTAATTTGATAGTCCCATATCTATTTTTTAGGTCTCTATTTTCCTTATACATACATACATATATATATATATATATTTATATGGTATATCCGGTGTTTGTTGCGTGGACACATTAATTGAGGGGATAATCTTTATATCATGAATAGAATGTAGAGAAAAAAAGAAATGAAAATAATGTGTATTGAAGTAAGTTCCCAATGAAACCCATATGCATGATTCAGATCTAGGCACTGTGAACATGGCGCACTTGCTAAGTTTACAGCTACAATAGACATTATATATATATATATATATATATATATATATATATATATAATAGTACTAATTAAGCAGTACTAGACTGCATTCATTATCCTTTTATCCACAACTCATGACTACTCTTCCCATACATTTTTAATGACCCAATTCTGAATGATCCTATCCATCACATTAAACAATGATAACATGCCGGCAGTCTCCCCAAATTCAGGCCCTCAATATCTTTAAAAAAAATAAATAAATAAAAGGAAGTTGCTTGGCTCTGAGTGCAACTGACAGCTATGTAATGTGGAGGATAATGCAGACATTAACATTGGGGATAAGCATCTGGTGGTCATTTCAATTACCAATAAGAACCTGCCACTTGGGGGCAAAACAATGAGAAGTTTCAAAGTTGAAAGAAAGTACCCTACTTTTTAGTATAAGGGAGTCCCCATCTCTTCATCTAAGACCATAGGTTTTTTTTTTTTTTTTTATAAAAGTATATTATATTTATTAATAACAGATATTATAAACTTGATCTGAAATATATATTATAAGCCAACTACAACGTTTATAGCTCTCGAATACAACATTAAGACCATAGGATTTGGTTTGCTTGTTATAGCACTCCATGCATCTTAATCTTGTGGCCCACATTTAGCACATCATGCTTTATGAGATGAAAGGGAAGCCCCATAATGCTCTCTACTCTCATCCAACCCCACTATTCCTTTTTTGAACAAGACTTGTGTTTTCCCCTTCCTTTTTCAATTACTAATTTCTATAAACTTTTGATCTTTAATTGGATCAAAATAACTTACAAGGTATTAGCAAACAATATCACTTTACAAATCAACTGAAAGTTGGAAACTGATTTTGTGTGGCCGATATCTCACAAGAAAAGAAAAAAAAAATGATCATAATATTTCTATCTCTTTCAAAATTGAACCATTGATTGTTAGGATTTCTTAACCAACCTCTCGACTATTATCTTTTCATAAAATGGAAACTTTGTTTATTATTTTTGGGAGTTTTTTTCTCCAAAATTCTTTTCTTTTTTGTTTTTCTTTCAGAATGCGAATTTGCTTTATGGAGATATACCTAATTTTCTATGTGCCGTAAGCAATTCCCACTAACCAAAAGCTGAATTATTGCTGGCATTCAGACCCAATGAATAAACAGTACATATTTTGAATTGTGAAAGATTCCCGTAATTAAAAAAAATACAAACCCAAAAAATTATATGTTAGTCCTAATTAGGATAGGTCGAATCTAGGCATCTTTAAACCCCACAACCAAACTTGATTAGACATTTACGCGGAAAAGCGACTAAGATAAGCCCCTAATACTTTATACATATAGTAAATTACTAATTTGTACTCCTTTTCTTAAATCAACCACCAACTCTCATTTAATATTCTATTTTTTATATCCATAATTGGGTTGCTCTTTTAGAAATTAAATTTTTAAAATAGTGAATATAAAATAATTATATAAAATAATTAAATTTTTAAATTTTCTTTCAAAATGACTGGACAGCACATGCACATCCTAAAACTATATTCAACATTACTCATAATAAAATCAATTTGTAACATGTTAATTGTAAGAAATATGAGTCCAAAAATAACTTCAATTTTAGATTTATTTCACGTATTTATTTATTTATTTTATTCTACGCCTTAAAGTTTGATCAGAAATCTTAATTTATTTTTTAAATCAATCCCACTTCCTAAAAAAAGGTTAAAAATGGAGCTTACTTTTTTCCGGCAAAAGGTCCCTACAAGCTATCACATGCAAGAACATGGTGTAATAAGTTGTTGCTAAGATTAAACCTTAAAACATTGTTGTTGGTAAAGAACCATAGAGCAAGGATAGCTGATTATAATTAAGCCATGTACACGTCATCAAGTTCCTTTTGTTTTAAATATTCTTATTTCGATATATTATTTCCAGGATAACATGATATGTTTTAGAAGTCAGTAACATAATTATTAGACCTTCTCTAAATATGAATACATAATATTTAATTTGATATTATTTTATTAGAAACTAAATAGAAGATTTTAATGATATGGAATTACTTAATAAATTATGTTACATACATTTACTTTTGTATCTTTTTTAAGCAATTCAATGATATTATTGGCCAAAGTAATTATTTTATATTAAAAAAAGTTATGTAAGCAATCATATTAGTAGAGTGTAGTACAAATAAATACGCAAAAATAATTGTACATAAAATTTTTAATATTCTTAATGCAATAATACATTTTTGCATGAGATATTAATATTCTTTGTTCGTCGCACACTTTGATCCAATTTGGATGAAATAATATATTGTTTTTTTTTTTAAAAATAGAAAAAACTTATTTCATTTGAAGAAGGAAGAATATAATTAGGAGGAATATTATCAAGAAAGAAGGTGGAAAATGTGGTTGTAGGATTTAATCAATTGGACCGCATTAGGCACCAACTATATATACATATAAATATACATATATTCTTTACGCAAGACAGCAATAAGTCATGCATTATCTTGCGAATTTGATCAAAAAATCATCAACTCATTTGCTTGCTGGAATCAAGATCTTGAGTTCACCTTTTCTTTTTTCTAATCATTCACTACTTTTATCAATATCAACTTTATGACTGGCACTGAAAATTATATAAGATTTGACCATATATATTTTAGTTATTAATTAATTAAAATCATCATCATGTTATATATATATGTATAGAGAGAGAGAGAGAGAGAGAGAGAGAGAGTACTGCATCGACTTTACTAAAGGAAAAAGTTGAAATAATAAAGAAAAAGCTAAGAAAATAAAAACATATTGTGGACTGAACAAATTAATGATCACCAGTACTACTGGCTTTTCTTTTCTTTTCTTTTTTTTCTTAAAAAAAAAAGTAATATAATTGCTTTCTTATGCAAAAGGATAATGAAGAGAAATATGTATTTTTTATTCTCAAATTATCAAGTGTTATATAATTTGCACGTTTCATTAAATTCTGATTATCAAGATTACTACTTCACATCACATTATATTCTCATCAACTTTCTCGATTGGAATTAGACAGTACTGCAATTTGAGCCACTATGCCTTGATGAGATAGGGAACGTCTACAATTCACACGTTAGATTCATTTTTGCTCGCGCGGTCTTCTCTAATGACATCCCTAATACTACACTAATAATCAAATGGAAATATAGTAATATATCCTTATTCCATTGTGTTAACAAAGAATTATCCATTAACTTTTAAATTTATTATTTAAAAAATATAAATTGATTTATTAAAAAATATAATTATAAATTATATAAACTTCATGCATTTCTCTTAAAAAATAATAGAATTTAATTTTTTTATATAAATTATATATATATTTTTTTAAATATACATAATTTTTTCAAATTATATGATCGTAAATATTATTTATTTTAAAAAAAAAAAAAACATAAAAGTCAATTTTAATGCTAGAGGTTAATTTTGGGTGTGATTTATCTCAAGTGTTGCGTATGAGAGGACAAGAACAGCTGGCTGGAGAAAGCGCTCGATCCGAGTAGCGCTAGGCCTACTTCACGTGCTGCCATGGGCCATGGCCCACCTAAGTTACGTTAAACATTGAGAGGCCACGTGGAGCACGTACTTTGCACAGTTACACGTGTCGAAATCCTCGACCGTCTAAACAGGGTACCACTTTGTCCTCATTTCTAGGAGCAGGTCAGGTTAAGCCCCCTCTCCCTCTCCCTCATGTCCCGACAAAATTCCCCTCACCCGGTGGCGGTAAGAGACAAATCCCCCCCTCCCCAAAATGCCCCCCTTTTGTCGGCTAGCAAAAGCTCTACCTTACGTTTACATACCACACGTGGCATTCATCTGTAGCTGGGAAAACACGCGTCCTCATCGACACCATTCGAAAATGTCGGAGAATATTGTACCTTTTCAGTTTTTTTTTTTTTTCCTCGGCATGGTACCTTTTCAGTTAGTATGGATAAAGTAGTTGTCTGGTAATTTTAATCTACGCTGTGTGATTCCGCTTTCCCGGTAAGGTGCACTCCATTTTTTTTAAACTGGAAATTAATTTATAAAATAATTTCCGTTTTATTTTTTATGGCAATAAATTATTCAGGTAAGATGCTATATTTCTTCTCCATTTAATGGGTGTTTAGAATTAGACCCAAAATAATATTTAGTTAACTTCTTTTTAATTGTCATATTTTCATTATTTATGATGTAATATTAACTAATTGATATATACGCAAAAAAAAAAAGAGTAAATTAATAAATATTCAAATATTTGTTTTTTCACATCAAGAATTAAATTTAAAATTAAATGAATAATATTTTTTTTATAAGAGAATGGAATTTTGAATCTAAATTTTATAATCAAAAAATTGAATTATATGCTATCAGACAATCAGATTTTTGATTAAAAATATTTTATTTAGACCCAAACATTCCCATATGGATAGTTTTAATGACATAAAGTATAGTCTAAATTCCAAAGCAAAAATTGGGGCCCTTGAAGATTTAAAAAGAAAATGGGAATTTTGAGTGGATAAATTAGAAAACTGAGATGGGATTACCACAAAAAGCGGAGGGCGTGCTAGTAATTTCAATATAATGAAGTTGTGGGAGAGAGCCTTATCCATTAAGCCACCCGTCCGAAGTTCAGACCTTTATAAAAGCAGATCAAAACCCTCAGACCCAAAACCAACTCAGAGACAGAGACAAAGAGAGAACGTCGAAGCTACCTGTCTGTGTAGACGACCTTCAAATACCCATCCATGGCGGCCAGTAAAAGTTACTACGCTCGCCCGAGCTACCGCTTCCTTCCCAATGACCGAGACGACCACTCTCCCAATATCGCTCACGAGTCTGCATTCGAACTCGATGAGTCCGACATCTACAACTCCGTCCGCTCCAACTCTCCCGAACAGTTCCGCAAGCCTGTTTCGGGCTCCCGCCTCTCAAAGAAGTCCTCCGCCAAGCCTTCGTTTACAGACTCGTCCGACTGCCTGGCCGGAGCGAATCCGTCCTCGCTGCCTGTGAACATTCCGGACTGGTCGAAGATCCTGAGGAATGAGTACAGGGAGAATCGCCGTGGGGACGGTGTTAACGACGTCGACTTGAACGGCGACGACGAGTGTGAGAACGGGGTGAGGGTCCCGCCGCACGAGTTTTTGGCTAGGCAGATGGCGAGGACGAGGATTGCCTCCTTCTCGGTGCACGAAGGAGCAGGGAGAACCCTGAAAGGTAGGGATCTCAGTCGGGTCCGAAACGCAATTTGGGAAAAAACCGGCTTCCAAGATTAGAAAACTTGAAGAAGAGAAACGAAAAAAAGACCAAAAATACAAATCACAGAACATCAGTGAGAAATTACGGAATATTCAGTAGAATATCTTTTTTTGTTTTTCTTCCGTTATTCCGACGTAGTCCGAAAGACATGTTCGTCTTCTTTTTGTTTTGCCATCAAAAATTTTTATTTTTTTTGGGTTTTAATTTTACGTAATATGATGACTCTTACTCGAAGAAGAGGAACATCTTGGACGATTGGCGAATGTAATTCTAACTCTCGAGACTATATTCGAATTTGCAGAGGGGATTTCGTCTTGATAATTTCCTTGAATTCTCCTCGTATAATGTCGTACTCGTACGTACGCAGTTTTTTTCTTTTTTCCGTGTGCTGAGGTGGTTGGGTCCTGTTTTTTAGAAAAAAAGAAATTAAAGCGGTATATAGAAGTGGTTGAAGAGGGAGGTGGATGGTGGGGGCAAGTTGTCAATATAAATGGGATGTAGGTCCGGTGGTTCAATGATTGGGTAGGTTTTGGGTACCCATGATCGAAGTGTATGGTGGGGTTGGTTTGAAAAAAACAAAATAAACGAGTTTTGTTTCAATTTTTCGCCCAGAAATGGACGGAACTACTGACATATTTTTTAAAGGTTTCGAAGAATATTACCCCCATGAAACAATGCATGGAATTAATGGCTCACAAAGATGTCCACAACGTCCTTGCATGTCCGGTCTTTGCCTGCAATTTCTGGACCTCCATCTTGTTTTCGGCAGTCTCCGATATGCATGAATGGCGTAGTCAATGGCGTGTGGGAGGGTCGGGCAGGACTAGCTACTTGTTAGTGTTCGGTGGTTAGTCCTAATTTATTTAAGAGTTTTGTTATATACAAATAAATTTGTATATCAATCTGTATATTCATATTATTATCTTCATATTCTAAATTTAAATTAATATTATTATCAATAAAATATATTTTTTGATTAATTATATTAAATAAATGTGCATATTAATATGTAAAATCAATTACAATTATATTTTTCTTTTATTTAAATGATTTAATACGGCCTATGTAGGACTTTAATTACTACTATTTATCACGCAATTTAATTTTGCTGGATATCGGATTATTAGCTGTTTATAATCCATGCATCCCGGTTTGTCCAAATTATTGAACAAGTACTCCAAGATCATAAGCCATGTTATGGGGTTAGCGGAGTTGTTTTTATAATTTTTAAGCATTTTTTTAGATCGATGATCAGTTTTTTAGGTTTTATGGATGTGGGTAAGAAAAATGAAGAATTATTTGAATTTAAAAGATTTTAAGATTTATTTTGTGTTGGGATTTGCGTAGGCTATGAATTCTAGATAATGAATTAGATGAAAAGTTTTTACAAATAAATAAGAAAGATTTACAAAAACAAAACAAAACATAGAGATTCTCAACCTGAAATAGATATTAAATAAGTTTTACAAATCTCACGAGACTCGTTCTTCATAGTCATTCGTAAAAGATGAATGCATTCGGTAATTATTTATCTTCACATTTTATATTTATAATTTTTTTATAAGATATTAAAATATTTTTTTATAAAATGTAAGATAATAAATAATAATTAAAGAGAATAACTTTTTTTCATTAAAAATGTGTCACGTCTTTAATAAGTGTAAAAATAATTATTTTTTGTGGGATTCACATTTTACAAATTTGTATAATCTATGCGAGACTAGTATATTTGAAATTTGAATAATGTTAATTACAATCCAGATGTTTATAAATTCCATGCACTTCTTTTTAAAAAAATGAAATTTATAATTATAAAAATAATTTTTTTATATAAATTTTAAATTTATTTATTTTTTAACAAAAATTATATATTCTAAAATTATAAATATCATTTCTCTTAAAATTTATACATACGTATCAATAATTCTGAGAGTTTCTTATAAAAATAGATGAACTTGAAATTTTTCTCAAATGGGTAATTGGGTCATAACGAAATTAAACTTTTATACGAAAATGACATGCAAACAGAGTAGTTGAAAATAAAAGCGAAAGAAAATGCTGAACGTCTTTAATAGAATTTAATGCAAGAATAGGCGACCAGAGCCACAAGAAAGAAAGAAAAGAAGGAAACCGCGGAGGTTTGAATAGGTGTCGTGCTTTAAAGTGCAGAAGTAAGTAACTACCGCCGGAATCGACAGATGTTTTTAAGAGCAGAAGAATGAGAAGATTTTGGACCGTTAGATTTTGGGGGGGTCGGTGGGAGCCACAGATAGGAACCGTTGGTTGACCATTATTATATTGACAAGATATCATCCATCTGTCACCATTATATTACCCAGGTCCCCCCTTTAGTGTTTTTGTTTTGTTCAAGTCCGCCTCTCGTTTTCTGGCTTTACTGGCGACATGGGAATTATGAAAAACTGTTGGCGAGCGGTGCCATCGCGTCACCCAAGACATCATGGATTTTTTGTGAAACCGGCATCGGATGCATGCGTGGAAATTTTGATTATTTTGTTCTTTATTCTTTCCTCTTTACTCTTTTTCAACCTTCACGTTTCACGTGCTTTAAATAAATACAGAAACCGCGAGGGTTGGTTGGTTTGAGTTGAAGCAAATTCGAAACAAAAGCTCACACGCTTGTTTAGTTCTCTAGGGGAAATAATTGCTTTAAAGTGAAACTCTCGTGACTCGTGAGTTGCTTTTATGAGAGCATATATGTTCCTTTCCTAGTAAAAATATGTATTTATTATATATATATATATTTATCATATATATTAATATATTTATATAGTTATATAACTAAAATTTATATAATTAATTCAATAATATACAAATAAGATTTAATTATTATAAAACAATATACTTATACTATAACGTAAATAAAGTAATAATAGTTTAGTATATGTAAACATTATAGCATTACTATCCTACATAGTGTATAATAAGTTAATAACACAAAATATTAATTTACTAAAGTATTATAATATGTAATTAGACACTAAAAAGTCTAGTATATGATTAAGTTAGATATTAGTATAATAACATATAATACTAATGTATAATAACATGTAATTAGACACTATAGTATAAGTCTTGTATAGAAATAAACTAGACATTAGTATAGAATTAACTAATAAGTCTAGTATAATAAATTAATAACACATAATAATAATTTATTAAAATATAATAACATGTAATTAGATACTAGAAATAAATCTAGTGTAGAAATAAATTATAAAAAAGTTAGACACTAGTATAATACAATAACATGTAATTAGATACTATAATATAAGTCTAGTATAAGAATAACTTAGATAATTAGTATAGAAGTAAATTAATAATGAATGATTTAGTTTTAGTTTTTAATTTTTGAAAAAACTAAAATTTGAGTCGCCCACAAAAAATTCTTTTTTAAAAATGTAGCCAAATATGAAACTAAAAAAAAAAAAAAAAATCCAAAAAAACTCAAAATCTAACTCCACTTCAACAAATCCAAGTCAAAGTCGGTTCGAAATTTACACAAATTAAAGTTGGAGTCGAAGTTCAAATTTGAACTTTGATAAAGTTAAAGTCGAAGTCAGATTTAAGAGAATCACTTTCCATTTTGAAATCAACCAAGACAATCATGTCATTTCATTAAAAATGGTTTTAATTTTGTGAAATTGTTCTTCATTTCTTATAAATTTATAAAATAGTTATAAAATAATTATAAATTGGTCATTTTTCTATTATAAGATAACTACACGTTCAAATTCATGGAGTTCTGTACATGTAGACAGAGCAATAATAGTGGATTCAACAAAGTTTAGGCAAAATCTAGCTAGAAAATTCACTTTTATAAATTTAGTTAGTCGCTTTTCAACAACACCAAATAACAAATAACAGACTCTTCAAATTTATCATTATTCTATTAAAATATTAATTTTTACCTTTTTATTTATTCTAACGTTAATATAAGATTTTTTTAAAAAAAATTGACATCAACTAATCATAATATTGCAGAACTAGAACTTAAAGCACTCCAATAAGATGATACCACGTCATTAAAATGATGAATGATGGAGACTGGCCACCTTTTATGGTTGAGTTTGGGATTTGAGCACTTCATACTTTTGATACGAAGAGGAATTTTTTGGAGTTGTGAGCACGCGGGAGAGGGGATCTTTTATGCCAAACTAATACTTGGCCAACAATTTGGACTCAGCAGATTTGGTCAGTGAAAATGATCAAAGTTAAAAACAATGTAGTTTTGTTGAGTCCACTACAGTAAGTTTTTATGCAATCTAGTTAAACTTTGGCCAAAATATAATTTTGTTGAGTCTACTACTAATGTTCTATTGAATAAATTTGGCTTTGAGCTACAATGTTTCACACTCTTGGGTCATATATAACATGTTACGGTAGCTCAATCATATGTTTTGTTTTTATTATTTTATTTCACATTGCAATGGTCAGAACTCTATGTGAGGGAGGGCCCATCCCAGACGAGCTATGGAACTCCAGACCCAAAGAGGAAGTTGGAGACCCCGGGCCGGTAGATCGGGTAACGAGTGCAAACCAACCCAGGATGGCTTATCGACACCAAAGCTCAGAGGTGCCAAGAAGAACATCCCGGGACTCGGCAAATTGCCGAGCCCTATCACAAAGCACCGGACAGGATGCCAATTTGCAAGCGTACGGTGGCAAGTGCTCAATCACAGATTTGACAGACCCAAGGCACGCCGCGATCAATGCTTGTGTTAGAAGACCCGCCATGCAATGGCACACCCACGTACGCAGGACAACTCACCCACGATCTAACACATTGTCATGGCAAGGAGGTGGTCGTAGGACAGACATAGCATGACTGACACAGCACAATCTCCCGCTAAGCCGCAGACTGACAAGCTAGGGTGACAAGAAAATGACTAGTGGCCGGTCTGACAACTAATGCACCACCATCTCCCTCAACAGTGGAACCCGAACCAGGTATAAATAGGGGAGATCACTTCTACGGGAGGCTTTCTCTCACACTCTGTCTGATAACCCTATTGTTCTTCTGTATTCTTGAGCTTTCTTCATTGAACTATCCACTGACTTAGGCATCGAAGTGACCTCAGGTATCACCGGAGCCTCTTCTTTCTCTTTGTTGCACGCGACGTGGAACTTGAACATCGCGATACTGCTCAGGCTGTGAAACACGATATCAACAGTGGTGTCTGTGAGATCTATTTTTCTATAAAAGTGTGTGCTTCGCATGCCAACAGCAACGCGGTCCCAAACTACAAGAAGGGGAGATCATGAGGAAGAAACGATGGAAGCACGACTCGCAAGCATGGAGGAGACCATAGGAAAGCTAGCAGAGGAAACGGGAACACTCCGCCAGGAGAACGCAGTCCTCAGGTTCGCCAACTAGAAGCTGGTGGGGGGAGCAAAACCGAGCAGCAACGAGCATGAGGATTTGCGGAGGGCCCCAACAGACACTGCGGCAGAAGAGGAGAGATGCAGGATGCACCTCAAAATCCGAGAGTTGGGTGACAAATGTGCAGAGATGGAGAAGAAGATAGACACCCCATCAACCGTAGATCAGCTACTTGTCAGCTCTAACCTCCCGTACAGCTCAGGGTTCATGGTTATGCCTCTTTCCCCCAAGTTCAAAGTCCCCTAGATGGAAGCGTACGACAGATCCAAAGACCCACTGGAGCACCTGGAAACATTGAAGGCCCACATGACCTTGCATGGTTTCCCGAGAGAGGTCGCCTGTCGAGCCTTCCCATTAACCTTGAAGGGAGCCGCTCAGACCTGGTTTGGGTCGTTATCGTCAGGAACAATAAGGAGCTTCGTGGAGCTCGCCCACCTCTTCATGACGTAGTTCCTGGCCAGTCGTAAGAGGAGATGCTCGGCAGCTTACCTCCTTACTGTCAAACAGCGGGAAGCCGAGAATCTGAAGTTATATCTCTCGCGGTTCAATTGGGAGTGCATAACCACAGATGAGAAGATCACGTTGGCATCGCTCCTGGGAGGAATCTAGCCACATAATCCGTTTATGTCTGAGATAACACGAAAGACTCCTACCACGCTAAAGGAGTTCATGGACCGAGCAGAAGGGTTCATTAATGCTGAAGACACCCTCGAGCCCCTGACTACCCCGCGACGATCCGAGGTAGAGCGGGCCGGCATGAAGGCATCAGAGCAGCAACCCAACCGTGATCGAGGAGGGGAAATGAGGGGAGCACCGGATGCGTAGAAAAAGGGAGAAGCACCTGCTCAGCTCCAGGGGGGCCACGCCCACACAAACTTGGCAATAGAGTGGAACCAACACTCAAGCCCCAAAAGAGAACGACCTAGAGAGGTGGAGAACCGCCCGTACTGTGAGTACCACATGAACAACTGACACAGCACTCGGGACTGCTATGCCCTGAAAAGAGTAAAGGAAGAAGAGCAGAAGAATCGGGCATGCCAGTCGGAGAATCAAGTGGATCGACGCGGAGGTAGGCGCCCAGGCTTTCGGCAAGGAGAGAACCCGAGAAGGCAGGGAGCTAGGGACGGAAGGTGAAGAAGCGCCCTAGTGGAGGACAAACTGCTTGGGGAGATCAGCACAATCATCAGAGGATATGTGGGAGGTGGAGCCACTTCGTTGGCCTGAAAGGCACACGCCCAGAAGGCACACTACAAGGAAGTATTCAGCATCGAAAGGGGTGCAAGCAGGCCGCCAAGGCATACTGAAGGCACCACGATAACCTTCGATGAAGGGGATGAAGAAGGCGACCTCCACCCACATGACGATGCGTTGGTGGTAACAATGCAAGTGGTGAACTTCAGAATGCAAAGGATCCGGATCGACAACGGCAGTTCGGCCAACATCCTATTTTGGGAAGCCTCTGTCAAGATGGACATCAACCCAGATCAACTACACCCGGCTCCAATGCCACTCAAGGGCTTCACAAGAGACATTGTTCAACCAATAGTGGCCATAACTCTTTCAGTCTTGGCAAGGAAGGCGCCTAGAACCACGACCACCATGACCGACTTCTTAGTCGTCAAGGCCCCATCTTCGTACAATGCCATACTAGGACGCCCCACCCTGAACAGCTTGAAGGCGGTGACGTCCACTTACCACCTCAAAATGAAGTCTACCACTGGCTCGGGAATGGGCAATATCTGCGACAAGCAGGTCCTGGCACGAGAATGTTACGACCAGGAATTGAGGCACAAGGTCAAAGTCGTAGCATTGATCGAAAGGCCTAAAGAAGCACTCAAGCTGGGTTCACCTCCGGTCCTGACTGAATGGGATGGAGAAGTCCACGATGAACAGGCCCTCCGGCAAGCCACACCCAATGAGCCTTTGAAGCTTTTGACCATTGATCAATAGGAACCGGGACAATAGGTCCGGATCGGGACTAAGCTGGACTCGAAGATGAGAGCGGCCCTGGTATCTCTCCGCATCGAACACCGAGATGTGTTCGCTAAGAGCCACGAGGATATGCCCGGGATCGACAATTCTGTCATCGAGCACCGGCTTTGCGTCAACCCAACGACGCGGAAAGTTAAGCAGAAACGGCGTAGTTTCAGCGCTAAAAAGTATGGGGCGATAGCTGAAGAGATAGTTCACCTCTTAGCGAGAGGATTCATCCGAGATGTCCACTACCCGAATGGATATCTAATGTAGTTTTGGTGAAGAAGGGCAACAGGAAGTGGCAGAAGAGTGTCGACTTCACCAACCTGAATAAAATATGCCCAAAAGATAGCTTCCCCTTATCACGCATCGACATAATAGTGGATTTGACAGCAGGACATCCCATCTTTAGCTTTATAGACGCTTATACCAAGTACAACCAAATCAGGATGAATCAGGACGATAAAGAAAAGACAGTGTTCATAATAGACCGAAGGCCCTATTGCTACAAAGCAATGTTGTTTGTCCTGAAGAATGTAGGGGCCACCTACCAATGGATAGTCAACCGAATGTTCAAACAACAGATCGGCTAGAATATGAAAGTGTATGTAGACGATTTGTTGGTGAAAAGCAATGAGTCCGGAAAACATTTAATAAATCAACAAGAAGCGTTCTCCGTCCTCCGGCAATATCGGATGAAGCTCAACCCGTTGAAATGCATGTTTGGTGTGGAGACAGGTAAGTTCCTAGGGTACATGGTCTCGGAGAGAGGGATCGAAGCTAATCCTGAGAAGGTAGAAGCAGTGATTGGGATGCCTTCCCCCCATAACCTTCATGAAGTCTAGAGGTTGGTCGGGCGAGTGGCAGCCCTGAGTCGGTTCATCGCCTGATCAACCAATCGGTGCCTACCCTTCTTCAAACTCCTAAGGAAGGCCTAAAATTGGGATGAGACTTGCGAAAAGGCCTTCACCGAGATCTAAAGTTATACCTGAGTCACCCCCCACTGCTAAGCTAGACGAGACCAGGTGAGACCTTGACTATGTACTTTATTAGTGTCCCCACACGTTGTATCGGTTGTACTAGTCCGAGAAACGGAAGAATGACAACAGCCCATCTACTACATGAGCCGAGTCTTTCGTGTTGATGAAGCAAGGTACTCCCAAAAGGAAATGCTGGTGTTCGCCCTAATTACTGTAGCTAGGAGATTAAGGCCATATTTTCAAGCCCACCCGATGAAAGTGCTCATCAACCTCCCCCTTAAGAAGGTGCTACAAAAACCGGACACCTCAAGACGACTCGCCAAATGGGCAATCGAATCTTTCCGTTTCTCAAAATCTACTCTGTCCAAAAAGACTCTCCATTCACACGAATCTTTCCCCTTCTTATGCTCCTGTACCAACCTCTACTCCACTTTCTTTCCCAAATATTCCATGAGTTGGTTATCCCCTCCTGTTTAGTGCGGTTCATCACTGGAGGCTAGGGCTGAAAAAGAAAACAAAGAGAGAGGGAGAAATATGTCAATGTCCTCGTGTAAAAACTCTTTTCTTTTCTTTTTTTAAGTCATGCATCAAACTTTCCTTCTTTCTTTTTAATGTATTAAACTAGCATGTAACGCAATTTTGTTCCAAAATTGACTCAAATTTATGTTTATTTAATACATTATTGTCACTCTATCAACGTGCTAGAAGAGATCCACGAAGAAATTTATGAAAGCCACTCAGGAGGATGGGCTTTAGTTGCAAGAATAACCTGGGCCAGATACTACTGGCCCCGTTCCTCAAAGATGTGGAGGAATTCGCCAAGAAATGCCTAATACGTTAGGAGCACGAACCGATTCCGCACTGCCCAGCAGAGGAGCTGACCTCAATCATGGCCCTGTGGCCTTTCGCCCAATGGGGCCTAGACCTGATTGGCTCATTTCTGGTAACAAGGGAAGGAGCCAAGTTTGTCATGGTTGTAGTCGACTACTTCACCAAGTGGGTCAAAGCGGAGGCACTCGCAAGCATCACCTCCTAAACCATCACGAAGTTCCTGTGGAACTTTATAGTCTGCCGATTCGGCATACCTCAGAGCCTTGTATCAGACAACAAGAGACAGTTTGACTACACCCACTACCGGGAATGGTGCATAGAGCTCAGGATTAAGGTAAAGTATTCCTACCCTCAAGCCAATGGGCAGGCTAAGGCAACCAACAAAACCCTCCTCTCCACCCTCAAGAAAATGATAGGGCGAACAAAGGCGCGTGGGCCGAAGAGCTCCCAAGCGTACTGTGGGCATACCGAACCATTGTCCGAACCCCCACCGGCGAGAAGCCGTTTGCCCTCACTTACAGGAGCAAAGCTGTAATTCCTGTAGAAGTCGGAATGCCCACATTCTGTATCCAACACTTCAACCTGGACATAAACAATGAAAGGCTAGCCAAGAATTTGGATGTCCTTGAGGAAAGAAGGGAGGAAGCATGATGCGAACGGCGAGTAACAAGCGAAAGGCAAAGCAGTACTTCAACAAACTAGTCAAGCCACAATCCTTCAAGATAGGCAACGTGGTGTTGTGACAGACGGGAAAAACTACCCCAGAGGAAGGAAAGTTGGGGCCACGATGGGAAGGGCCTTATGCAGTCACCACAAGCAACCGACACGACTCTTATTGCCTTAAAGACAGCCAAGGACACGAGCTACCCCACCTTTGGAATGCAAAACACTTTAAAAAGTACTATGTGTATAAGCGTAAGGCAGCAACTTGTGCAAACAATTATGAATGAATGACAACGTCAGGATGTTTTTCTCAAATCTCCTATTGAAACAAAGTCGAGTCCCTACACTTGCAAGCAGACAGGTCTCTTGACTCACTACGAGGTAAGATTTCAAGTCTCATGACTTGGAACCGACCTACTGAGGGGTAAGGGTCCAAGTCCCAGGATTGGGTCCCGACCCCCCATCCAACAAAGTCAAGTCCTTACACTCGCAAGAAGACGGGTCATTTGACTCAATAAAAGTAAAGTCTCTACACTCGCAAGAAGACGGGTCCCTTGACTCACTGCGGGGTAAGGTTCCAAGTCCCAGGACTCAGAACTGACCCCTCGTCTAACAAAGCCGAGTCTTTACACTGGCAAGAAGACGGGTCCCTTGACTCGATAAAAGTCGAGTCCTTACACTCATAAGAAGACAGGTCCATTGACTTACTGAGGGGTAAGGTTCCAAGTCCCAGGACTTGAAACCGACCCCCCGTCCAACAAATTCAAGTCATTACACTAGCAAGAAGACGGGTCCCTCGACGCAATAAAAGTCAAGTCCTTACACTCGCAAGAAAATGGGTCCCTTAACTCAATAAAAGTCGAGTCCCTACACTAGCAAGAAGATGGGTCCATTGACTCGTTGTTGGGTAAGGCTCCACGTCCCATGACTCAAAACCGACCCTCCGTCCAACAAAGTCGAGTCCTTACACTCGCAAGAAGACGAGTCCCTTGACTCGCAGAGGGGTAAGCGTCCAAGTCCCAGGATTGGGTCCTGACCCCCTATCCAACAAAGTTGAGTCCTTAGACTAGCAAGAATACGGGTCTCTTGACTCGATAAAAGTCGAGTCCTTATACTCGCAAGAAGACGGGTCCCTTGACTCGATAAAAGTCGAGTCCTTATACTCACAAGAAGACAGGTCCCTTGACTCGTTGCAAGATAAGGTTCCAAGTCCCAAGACTTGGAACCGACTCTCAATCCAACAAAGTCAAGTCCTTACACTCGCAGGAAGATGGGTCCCTTGACTCGATAAAAGTCAACTCCTTACACTCGCAAGAAGACGGATCCCTTGACTTGCTGCGAGGTAAGGTTCCAAGTCTCAGGACTCGGAACCGACCCTCCGTCCAACAAAGTTGAGTCCTTACACTCGCAAGACGACGAGTCCTATGACTCGTTGTGGGGTAAAGGTCCAAGTCCCAGGATTGGGTCCCGACCCCTCATCCAACAAAGCCGAGTCCTTACACTTGCAAGAAGACGAGCCCCTTGACTCGCTGCGGGGTATAGCCCCAAGTCTCAGAATTTGGTCCCAACCCCCCGTCCAACAAAGTAAGGTCTCGAGCCCCGGGACCTGGCCTCAAGCCCTCACTGAAACCAGGCAAAAAAAATGGAAAAGAGAAGACGGAAAACAAAAGAACACAACAGTTGCCAGAAACAAGCTTTTCATTCAATTCGTCAAAGCTTACAAGTTACAAGGTGCAATGCCAAAAAGAAAAAGGGGTGGAGGCCCGAGCCTATCATTGGGAAGAAGGAGGCGAGGAGCGCCTGGAGGGAAGGGAGGATACTCGGGCTTTCCAAAATTCTTGACAAAATCTTGCTCCTCAGGGTCGGGAGGGAGGAATGCCAAAGACAAGGTATGCAAGTCCAACTCGGGATGCCGCAACAGGTGTTGGTGCATCCTCTTGAGGTCACCACTGTAGCCATATGACCATACCGCGTCTCGGATAGCGTTGGCGTTCACAATCCGTGATCAGACTCCTAAAAAAACTTGGAAACGTCACCCAGACGAGACTTCAAGTTGGCAATCTCCATGTTGTGGGACAGGAGGTTGATGTTCTTCTGGACCCCCAATTGCAAGAGCTCAACAATGCTTGCCTTCGCCAACCGAAGTTGTTCCCTCAAGCATTGGGCCTCCTGAAAGTGCCCGAAGTTCTCGAATAATAGCCTCGAACGCTGCCCAACTACTAGCGCCCGACCCCGTCAGGATTCCTCCATCTCCTTACGTGCGGACTCCATCACCTCCCTGGACTTCTGCAATTCCTCCCAAACCGACTCCAATTGCTCTCGAGCGGTCCTCAGCTCTACTTTCCCAATGACCAAGCTCCGCTCAGAAGCAACGTGAGCCTCTTCGAGATGCTTCCTCTCTGATGTCAAATAAAAAAAAGTCCTGGTCAGCATTGCGCAAAAGGTTCTTAAGCGTCTTCTTCTTCTCTTTGCACCACGCGACGATCGTTTCTAGATGGTGGTTTTGTTCCTTCATGAATGCCACCTCATTGATCAGTTCCTTCCACTTGGTCTTTAGGTCCTTTATCCTTCAAGCTGCTTGCTTTAACTTGAAATATCCAAAGCGCCTTGAGGAACCGAGCTCCCGGTTAGCCTCCTCCAACTCTCCCAATTCCTCCCCGATCGTCGTGGCCAATTGGTCCGCGGCATACAAAAATAAAATAAAAAGGAAGTGAGAAAAGGATTTTTGTGAATAATAATGTAAGCGAGAAAGAAACAAGGCTAGCGGAAAGGGATGAGCATACCTAGGCGAACAGGGGTCTCAACATCTGGCCTACGCGCTTGGAAGTATCGGACCAAGTCTTGTCCAGAGCCGAGGCTAGGGACTGTGTCGGCTCTGCCCTGGAGGAAGATGAGGGATCGGCAACTGCCAGCTGCCAAGAAAAATTGGGAAGGGACCCCCAGGTCTGTTGCATGCCCGGGCGCCACGGGAGTTGAAGCTTGAGAATTGTCGTCGTCACGATAGGGGGAGGATCCTCAACCAAGCTCTGAGCTGCAGTAAGAGGAGCTTCGGGAGTCAACCCCTCACCTTCCTCACCTTCTCTATCCACTTCTTCTCTGTCTTCTTCTTCTTCATCTTGAAAGAAGAATTTTGCCTGCGTCCCTTCTGAGCTTGTGGCTCAGGAAGGGCTTGGCTCTGCCTCCCGCAACCCAGGCTCTAGGGTCAAGTCGCCTTCATCGCCCAGAGTGTCTTTGTGAGTTGAGGCTCATGAGGGGCTTGGCATGGGGGTCGTCTCGCTGTCTCCATAAGTTGAGGCTCGAGAAGGGCTCGACTCCTCCTCCTAAGACCCAGGCTCCAGGGTCATCTCGCCTGGCTCACCCTCGGCATCTCTTTGAGTTGAGTCTCAAGAAGGGGGCTGCTCTGCAACACGGGGCCCGGGCAATGAACCTGCCTATGGAACCCTGCTAACAGTCAACTCCTAAAGAGTATCCTCAAAAGAAGTGAAGGGCTCGAATGAGCTAGACTTGTGAGAGAAGGGGTGCCTTAGAGAAGCGAAAAACGCCACCTGAAGATCACAAGCTTCCAATTCTTCTGCCAAAGGAAGCAACGGGTCCTGGAAAGGTTTAGTGGTTCAAGAACTGATTGAAGCAAAAGGACCGACAGCAAGGCCAGAATCGCTAGGAAATGACATCGTTGTCCCCCATATCGAGGGAACCGAAATCTCCGCACGCACGGACTCCTGGACCTGAGGCATTTGGGAATGGCTTCCAGATTCCCCGACCAGACCACCGGAAGGGGTAGAGCCCCCGGCATCACCACTTTGTGGGGGAGAATCGATGTGCACCTTCAATCGCTTAGCCTAATGGCTAGAAAGACGTGAGGCGTGTTTTAGGTGAGAGGGCCGGGTTTCAAAAGGCGGAATGCTACCCAAGAGATTTATTCCGATGGCGTACAAACGGTTGGGCGTGGTTAAGTAGTCACTGATGTTCTCGTCAGAAAGGATCAGATCAGTCTTCGACTCGTTCGAGTGGGCCCACACCCAAGTTGTGACCAACTCGTACCACCCCTCTTCCCTTCGATGGAGAGTAAGCTCCAGGCTCTCCGCAGACAGGGGGTACCCCCAACTCGCCTGAATGGGGAACTCTTTGTGGGTGGCTTCCCTTCAAGATATTCCCAGTTCGGGCCGGACACGAAGAAGAACTTGCGGGACCATTCCTTTATGCTCGAGAAACGGTTCTCGAGCAAAGCGATCTTTTGGCCTGAAGACCGGGCCTAGAAGCTAACAACGTTACCCAGTAGGTAGACAAGCCGATATGCGTAAAAGAAATCCTAAGGCATCAAGTCTGGATATTCTTTGGAGGTCTTGCTCAGTACCATTCGGTAGATGATACAACTGGAAGTCAGGAGACGCCACGCGTTAGGGTGGAGCTACGACGGGGCTAGGCCGAGGTAATTTAAAACTTCTCGAATCGGGCTACAGAACGGGAGGCGAAGACCATTGACAAACATTAACTGGAAGAGAGCCACCCTCGTTGCGGTGTTGTCAGGGTTCACTGCATGCTCGCCTCGAGGCATCTCCAGAACCACAGAAGGGCGAATCCTATACTTAGAGCGGAATGCTCTGAGGTCAGCTCCGGAGACAGTGGAAACCCAGTGTTTCCCCCTAAACTATGGAGGAACGACATCAATAGGTGCCATCGTAGGGATGGGAAGCTGCGGGAAAATGGTGACTGAAGAAGATGAAGGAAGGTGAGCATGATGGTTGGGGAGAAAATAGGAGAAATGGATAAGGAAGAAATGGCTGGGAAAATGGAGAAAGAAAGAACAGTCGAAGAGGGAACTGTCGAAGAAGAAGTGGAGAAGGAAGAAAAAAGAGGAGGAGCACTTTAAATAGGGAAAGGAAGCTGTAAGGGGCTCGGGAAATGAAGCGGCACTAAGGGAAGTGACGTCAGCAAATGCCACGCGGCACCAACAACCGAAACGGCGGCAACCGTCGAGACAGAAGAGAGGGTAGCATAGACCAATAAGGTCCCAGGGTGAGGAAAAGGACAGCTAGAACGTCTAATCAACCTTCGAGAAATAGTACGATCATAGGAAACAAGGAGATGAATTTATTGACAAGCAAGTGGCCTCAGAAAGTCACATCGACAGAAGCTGAATCGGCAGAAACTGAAGGGGAGGTATCGAGAAACTTGAAGCGACAAAAACTGAATGGGCGGAGCCTTGATGGAGGAGTTACGAATTCCCACCCCGTGACCGTGATAAGAATTCGCGAGGTACTGTGAGGGAAGGCCCATCCCAGAAGGGCCCAAACCCAATAAGGCCGGGATATGGAACTCCAGGCCCAAGGGAGGAAGCTAGAGACCCCGGGCCCGCAAATAGGGTAACGAGCACAAACCAACCCAAGATGGCCTGTCGACACCAAAGCTCAGAGGTGCCAAGAAGAACGTCCCGAGACTCAGAAAATTGCCGAACCCTATCACAAAGCACCAGACAAGACGCCCAATTGCACACAGACGGCGGCACGTACCAGATCACAAATAGACCCAAGGCAGGCTGCGATCAATGCCTGTGTCAGGAGACCCAGTGCGCAACGGCACACCCCACGTACGAAGGATGGCTCGCCCGTGATCTAACACACTGTCATGGCAGAGAGGTGGCTACAGGACAGACCTAGCACGACTAACACGGCATGATCTCCTGCTAGGTCATGGACTGACAGACTGACATGCTGGGAAGACAAGAAAATGAGTGGTAGCAGGTCCTACACCTGACACACCACGATCTCCCTCAACAGTGGAACTCGAACCTGGTATAAATAGGAGAGATCCCTTCTACGGGAGGCTCGCTCTCACACTCTTTATGATAACCCTATTGTTCTTCTGTATTTTTTAGCTTTCTTCATTGAACTATCCACTGACTTAGGCATCGGAGTGACCCCAGGTATCACTGGAGCCTCTTCTTCCTCTTTGTTGCAGGTGACGTGGAACTTGGACATCACGATACTGCTTGGGTTGCAAAACACAACATCAACACTCTCTTCCCTCAATTTTCTCTCTTTTCCATTCCCTTGGCTCTCGAGCCTTCCATTTTCTCTTAATTTCTCTATTCCATTTCTTGGTTTTGCCACTTTGTTTTTCGTCGTCTAGAGTTTGATTCTATCAAAGGCTCTCTGTTTCGGCTTGGCTCTTCCCCATTCGATAGCTACAACTTTTGGTTTTGGTTTCCTTTGCACGGCTGAATACTCAGAGGCGTGGTAATGAATTTTACTTCACACGGTAATATTTTTACTTATCCTCTTAAAGTAATCTATTTCAATCCCAAGCTATTGTAATGATTTCCACATTTTTACTTATTGGTTTTTTTGCTCTAGAGTGCCTCTCTGTCCCAGGGTTCTCATTTCATTTTTTTGATGCTTGTCATAAAGTTCTTTGTTTCTTTGCAATTCTCATTTGTTGGTCCGATTACGATTTTAAAGTATTAGAAGTATTTTCCTTCAGTTCTAGTTAGTTTAGTTGTGAACCAAGTTATGTTAGTTCACTTACTTAGTTTTCAAATTATTTTTTCCCTCCTCTTTTTGGCTTATATATAAGAGCACATATGTACTTTGATTTAAAGTTAATACAATTTTACAGAACTTGCAAACCCCTTAGTTCAAAACTTATCATGGTATCGGAAGAATCTTTTCCCGCATAAATATGACTTCTCCTAGTTCATTTGTTTCCTCTTCTTCTCTTCCTACAGATTCTTCTTATCTATATTACCTTCACCATGGTGATAGTCCAAGCACAATGCTTGTTACTCAACTCCTTACAGGTGACAATTACAACACATGGCGTCGTTCCATGCTCATTGCAATGACTGCCAGGAATAAAGTCTGCTTCATCGATGGCTCTGTTCCATCTCCTCTAGAAACTTCTCCATCGTTTCAATCATGGACTCGATGCAACAATATGGTGCTTTCTAGGTTACTTAATTCTCTTTCTAAAGAGATTGCTATTAGTCATCTATGTCGATTTTGCCATGGAGATGTGGTCTGATCTTAAAGAGTGGTTTTCTCAAGTCAATGGTCCTCAAGTTTTCCAATTACAAAAGTCCATTGCATCTCTTACACAAGATGACCTTTCTATCAGTGCGTATTTTACTCAGATGAAAGGCCTTTGGGATGAATTGAAGAATTATTGGCCTCTACCTGTTTGTTCTTGTGGCGGTTTACGTTCCTTTCTGGCTATGCATCAACAAGAGTATGTTTTACGTTTTCTGATGGGATTAAATGATTCCTATTCACATGTTAGAGGTCAGATCCTTCTCATTGATCCTTTGCCTCCTATCAACAAGGTTTTTTCTCTGGTCCTTCAAGAGGAACGACAGCATGACATTGGATCTGGTTTGGTTTCAAGCATACCATATGCTGCCTTTTCTTCCTCTGCCAAACCTATTCATATGGCAAAACCTTCCACTCACAGACCTATTTGGTCTCCTTGTTCCTTTCCAGGGCACACTGTGGAGAAATGTTTTAAGTTGTATGGATATCCTCTTGGATATCGATCCAAAGGCAGATCCTCCAATTCTACATCCAACTCTCTACCTCCTATCCATTCTGCTCATCATGTTGCAAATTCTACATCCAATCCCTCAATGCCTCTTACTCCACAGCAATGTCAACAACTTTTGGCACTCCTTCATCCTGAATCCTCAACTCCTTCACCACAAACAACAAATCTGGTAACATCTCCACTTGATCAACTTTCTAGTAAGTGTTCCTTCTCTTCTCCACGTTCTGTTTTTTCTCTCAACAAAGCACATCTTACTCCATTCTTCATGATGAATGGATCATTGATACTGGTGCCACAGACCACATGGTTTATTCTATTTCTCTCTTCAAATCCTTTCAACCTATACATAACTCATTTGTCAAATGGCATTTCTGCACCAGTTACACATGTTAGATCTATTCATTTATTCCTCGGCTTGTTTTACACAATGTGTTTGTATCCCTTCCTTTCATTTCAATGTTCTCTTTGTAAGTAAACTTACTAAGTCTTCTTCTTGTTGTATAACCTTTCTTCATGATACTTGCTTCATACAGGACCTCATCCATTGGAGAATGATTGGGAAGTGGAAAGCCAAATAAGGACTCTACATGTTGCAACAACCAGATTCACCTGTGAATTGCTCAAAATATTTGTCTTCCAATTATGTTTTTGCTTTACAATCTAGTCATCTTACTTTTGAAATTTGGCATAAGAGATTAGGACATCCCTCTCTTTCTAGAATGTAAATGATGTCTTCAATTGTTCCTAATATTTCTGTTAATAATTCCACAACTTGTGATGTTTGTCCCCTTGCTAAACACAAGAGGTTACCTTTTCCTTCACATAGTCAGCATTAATCTACTTGTTCATTTGAGCTCATACATTGTAATATTTGGAAACCATTTCAATCCCATTCCTTGGATGGTTTCAAATATTTTTTTACCAAAGTAGATGACTTTTCTCGCAACACTTGGGTTTATTTGTTAAAATCTAAATCTGATGCTCGGGTCTTGTTACAACATTTTGTTGCTATGGTTGCAACTTAGTTCAATTCTAAAATAAAATTCATTCGAACTGATAATGGTAGTAAATTTTCCATGCATAATTTCTTCTCTAGTAAAGGTATAACTCACCAACTTTCTTGTGTAGCTACTCCTCAACAGAATTCAATGGTTGAGAGGAAGCACCAACACATTTTAAATGTTGCTCGTTCTATTCTTTTTCAATCCAATCTTCCTTTACATTTCTAGTCAGACTCCATCCTTACTGATGTGTACTTAATCAACAGACTTCCTCCCCCTTTGTTGAACAATAAAAATCCCTATTAGCTACTCTTTAATAAACTTCCTTCTTATGCTCATCTGAAAGTATTTGGATCCCTTTGTTATGCTTCTACATTAGCTCATAACATGTCTAAATTTGATCCTCGAGCTCAAAGATGGATATTTCTTGGTTATCCCCTTGCTATTAAAGGTTACAAATTGTATGATCTTTGATGATCATACAGTTTTCATTTCCCGAGATGTTGTGTTCCATGAACACATTTTTCCTTTCCAATATTTATCTCACAATATTAATTTTGTTCAGCCTCCTGTTTTTATTATCCTTCCTCAACCCATTTCTGATCAATCTCATTTTCATGTTCCTTTCTCTAACTCTTCCCCACCTGCTTCTACTCAACATACACATATTCCTTCAGACCAACCTGACCCTTCCTCTATTTCACATGTTCCTCCTCTTAGAAGATCTTCTCGAGCTCACAGGCCACTTGGGTATTTGCATGATTTTCATTGTTATTTGGCATTTTTGAAGGCTTGCTCTTATTCATCTTCCAATGAGATTTCTGGTTCTATTTCAGGTAATCTTTATCCTCTTTCTAGCTCTCTTTCATATTCACATTTTCATCCAAACACAAGGCCTTTGTCATAGCTCTTTCTACTATTTTTTAGCCTAAATTTTTCCATCAAGCTATTAAAATTCCTCATTGGAGAACTGCCATGACTGAAGAAATCACAGCCTTAGAAACTAACAAAACATAGACTTTAACTACTCTTCCCCTTGGAAAGAGTATAATTGGCTGCAAATGGGTCTATAAAGTGAAGCTTAGGTCTGATGGAACACTTGAGAGCTATAAGGCTAGATTACTTGCTAAGGGGTTTACACAACAAGAGGGTGTTGATTATTTTGAAAGATTGTGAATTTGCACTCTTAAATTTCATTTCCATTGCATTCTCTGTTGCATATCCAAAAGAAAATTGTTTTCATTTTTGTTTACTTCCCTTTGTTGTTTATAGAATTAGCAAAAACAAGGTCCTTCATGGACATTTTAGGTTATAAAACCAGTTCGAGTGGGAAAATATTGCTGCTAATTACTCTAGGTAAAAGACTGCTGCAAAACCATTTTAGGTCCTTGGTGGACTTTTTTTTTTCACTCTAGGTAATTATTTCCAAACTTGCCTTTATATTCTACACCTTTGATGCAAGGTTTGTCTTTATATTTGTGGTTGAGTTTAAAGAAAACATAGTATATGGAAGAAATTTATGTTAACTAGGCGGTAAATAAAACTGGTGAGTCGGTAAAACCGATCAAACCAATGTGTTCAGTCCAGTTCCTAATAATCAAAACCGGTTAGAAATCGATCCAGTTCCGATTTTGATATTTAGAACACTGATTCAAACCGAACCAAACCAGTATATATATATATTAATATTTTTTCTATTATATATAAAATATTTTTTATATTATCTTGAATTTCTAGTTAATACAACATGAAATCTTAATCTTATTATTTATATCTATTAATCTTATAACATAAAACTAAAATAAGTTATTAATATAAACTTACTTTTTATATATACATATGATAAATAAATTTTTTGCATAATAAACTATAATATATATTCTTTTGTATGAAAATATTTTGACACATTTGATCATATATTAATATACTCATATAGAAAGACCAGAATTTATATAGATTATAGTTAAATTCAATATTATACTAGTATATGTTAATTATTAAAAAATAATATACTTGTACTATAATATAAATAGACTTTTAATTTAGTATATGTAAACATTATATTATTACTAACATATATAATCAAGTATAAGAATATGTTAGACACTAGTATAATAAAATGGAATTAGACACTATAGGATAAGTCTAGTATAAAAATAAATTAGACAGTACTTACTAGTATATAAATAAGTATAGTATAATAAGTTAATATCACTAATTATACTATACTAATTTACTCTCACTAATAAGTTAATCTCACTAATAAGTTAGACACTACTTAGACTATACTAGTATAATTAGATGCTAATGAATTAGTAATTGTTAATAATAAATACCAAATTCTAATAACTAAATTTAATGTTGAAAAAAATTATAAAAATCATAAATAATTCAGGATTAAAATTAAATTTAGGATTTAAAAAATAGGGTTTGGTTTAGAGTTTAGGGAAAAAAAGATTCAAAGCATGAAAACAAGGTTCAAGCCCAAGGGCCGAAGGCCTGAAACACTCACTCATTTTTTGAACTCAAAATGGTGTCATTTTTAGAGTAGTAAACGGCGTCATTTGGTTCAAAATCTATAATTCTTAGGGTTCGTTTGGATAGTAAGATGAGATTAGATGAGATAGTTTTAGATGAGTTGAATAAATATTATTAGAATATTATTTTTTAATATTATTATTGTTTTAGAATTTGAAACAGTTAAATTGTTTATTATATTTTATTTAAAAATTTGAAAAAGTTATAATGATGAGATAAGATGAGATCATTTCTCTATCGAAACAAGCCCTAAAACTCACGCCCTCACGTGACATCACTCCCTCACAGCCCTTCCTCAATCTCACTTTGAAGGTTGCTTTGAATTCAGAGATGAAATGAGATGGTTTTAGATGAAAAATGAAACTTGAAAAAAATATTGTTAAAATATTATTTTTTAATATTATTATTATTTTGAAATTTGAAAAAATTGAATTGAGATTTGAAAAAGTTGAATTATTTATAATATTTTATATGAGAATTTGAAAAAATTGTAATGATGAGATGAGATGAAACACTTTCTAAATCCAAACGGGCTGAGTCACTCAACCCTGTGCAGCCGTCACGACTCACAACCCACCTCGAACGACCCCTGCCCCCTCGTTATCAATTCCGTCTCCCCTCTCGATATGGTTTCAAAACTTTTAGATCTTTGATTGAAAGTTCACTAGTTTTGTGAAGTGATGTGTCCACCGCTCAATATATCCAAGCTAATCAGGAAGGCAATTCCAAAACACTTCTTGTTAACTGATGTGTCCACCACCCATATTCTTTTGGTGAATACTGTAATTGTGCATGACTCTCTCGGTTTGCATGTTTTATGCAGTGTTGCATGCATTGCACTGTGATTCATTTATGCACTGTGATTCATTGTGAAGGAAAATTACACTGCAGCTGTGAAGGAAAATTATACGAGTAAAGCTACTCTCACCGCTCCCGGTCCCACTCCAGATCCTGCTATATTTTTTTAATTTTTTTAATATTTTTTTTTACTTAATGATTAAGTAAGTATTTTTTAATGATATTATTTTTTTTTATTTTTTTTAAAAATATTTTGGAGTATTAAAAAAATATATGTATAAAAATGTAAAATAAAAAAATACAACGTTTTACACATATGGTGGCTCCCAGCGAGACTGGGAGCGATGGTTGTAGAGCCACCCAAATTATATTGTTGCAGCCTGTAGCCCTGGTTTGGAAAATAATGTTTGTCACTTTATGACTCTACAGGCTTATAAACTAATAAAACAGAAAATGTAGATTCATATAAAAGATTTAGAAATCAATGGAGATTGTAACCGTCCGGTAAAACCCTACTAGATTGAACCGAAACTAAAAAAATCAAAAGTTCCAGTTTCAGTGATGAATTAATTCATATCGGTTCTCAATTTCTCAAAATCAATGGGTACCAGTTTGATTCCAAAAATTGTCTAAAACCGGACCGGTTACACCCCGTTAACCTATCTATTCCAAATAGATAAACTCTTCTTTCACTTCACTAGACTATAGTTGGTTTTTACTTCTTGTTGGTGATGAAAAAAAAGTTAACATGTGGTACAAGTTTACATTTTCCCACGTTCTACAGTACTAGTGCTGAAGCATTTTTGCTGATGAAAATGGTAGATTAAATTTGGGTTCTCAAAGTTCTATTATAGTATTCATTTTTTGTTGAAAAATCCTTATGGGTTGGCTCAAGTGGTAAAGAACTTGAGCTTGGGGGTATGCTCCCTCTAGGTTTAAGGTTCAAATCTCCTTGAATGCAAACAATCTCTAAGAGGCATTGGACTGTGGGATTTTTCCCTTGAATTACCCGAAAGTGCACTTGCCAGAAACACCTTGCCGAGGGCTGTGCACCCCCCGAGATTAGCGAGACTAGGGACGCTGTTCCTGGACACCCGGTGCCAATAAAAAACAAAATTGTTGAAGAGCCCAAATATATGATCCTTCTATGTCACATAATAGACAACAAAACAAACAAATTATCGACAAAATCCTTGAACATAAAGGGGATGAAACACATAACATCACTTAATGCCCTCCCAACACATCCAGAAAGAATCATGGTTTCCTAGCTCGGTAACAGTGAATGAAGTCACATTTTGTATAGCTTAAAAACAAAGAGATTACCAAAAGGACAGCCAGATGCCTGAATAACCTATCTTCACAAAATCTGTGGACGCTCTTTCATTTTATCGGATAACAGCAAACAGTAAAGCACTTCGCCTACACATGTGATATTATCCATCATTAGCCCAAACCAAATCGACCTATCATCTTATTTGTTAGTGTAGTAGATAATTAACTTAAACCAAATTATAATTTGAAATTTTACGCACCAGCCAAAGAGCATTTGTATAGATTAGTCAATACAGCAAATCAGCACACACCCATATATACTAAATTGATTATATAGAAAATATTATAAGCTTTCATAGGCTACTTCCTAAAGTGCATGAGACAGGATTATTACTGTTGATAGCAAGCCACTCATTTAAATCCTCTCCAGTAGGAAGTTCTACTACTTCCCAAGCGGTTCTCCCCGCTTCATTGCTTGATGAAATCTGTTATTTTGCATTTATACTGAGGGTTGAATAAATTTCTTCATTCTAATGTTGCTCTCAGTTTGCCAACATTTATAACAGGCAGAATATTTTGCAGTACTCATCGAGTGTGAGGCCAACATTGCTGAAGCTGCAAAAGGATTTGTGTATCTTGTAAGATCACTTTCTTGCTGGTTAATCTCTTTACCATGTTATTTTGTTTCCTTTTCTATCCCAACTGTTTGATTAATTAAAATTATAATCTCTTTACCTCGTTGTTGCAATAATGACATAATGCTTTGGATGATAAAGGGTGGAGCTATGAACTTGATGAAGGTGATGGTGCAATTACAGGTAGATATAGTTTATTGAATTATTTTGATTGTCTATGCAATTTGAATTGCCCTTTTGTATATTGCATAATCTGAGGATGGATGTGGCCTTTTTTCTTTGTTTAATCTTTGAAGATCTTGAAATGAAAATTTTGAAGAACATCAAGTATTGTATATGTGCAAAAGGTTATGAAGACAACAAGAAGAAGTAGAAGAAGAGGAGGAGAATGATTGTATATGTCTGTTAAATTGTTTGTTTTTTAGATTTTTAATCTAGAAGAAAAAGAAGAAGAAAAGAAAAACTTAGAATAATTTTCTATGTGTGTAAAATTGTTTGTTTTCTAGGTTTTAGCCGGATACCCGGTTACAAGCTGCATATATATACCTAATACCCGTCAGGTTGTAACCGGTTTTAGCCGGGCAGGTATCCGTCGATTTTAAAAATCCAGATGCAGATTCGAATATTTTCAGGTATCCAGATTCATTTCCGGATGCAAAACCCTAAGTAGTCATGCTCTACTATACAACGATATTGTGCTTTTGAGTTTTTTTTTTTTTTTTTAAGTCTTTCTCATTCTTTTCTTTGCTTTTTCTGAAACCTCCTAAACATTTTGAGCAACTCTGGGAAAAAATTGTTGCGACCCTTTATTCAGATATGCCCTTTATTTTCATGTTGTGTGGAACATATTCTTTCACATATATATATAAATGCAGATGTTAGTACGGATACTTCCATGTGGTGAACGATGGCTACACTCATTGGAAAATGTATGCAATTGGAGAGAGTGTAAACCCTTTTATTAATAGCCAAGGGAACATATTTGCCACACTAGATGACAAATTCAGAAAAGAGGAAAATTTCAAATTCAGCAAATGCACCAGATGACTACATTCATTTTTTACTCTACGCATTCCGCTCTAAGTTTTTATAGAGAGTGAATATTGGAAGTGAAAGACCAAACCATTGCACTCTTCTCTCCAATGGCTATGGATACGCTCTCTACTAAATTTCTACAGCAGTTCGACATGAGATCTTAGCATTTTTCAGTTTTTTGAAATTCAAAAGCTTCTAGTCTATTCCTCTTGTTAATAAAATAGTCCATTTGTCTAAGGTTTCGTTTAGTTACACAGATGAGATGAGATTAGAAATTTGTGAATAGTAATGAAATAGTTTATGAATAGTAGTGATATTTTGTGTTTTGTTTGAAAGTTTGAAAAAATTATAATAATTAGATAAAAAGTTGAAAGTTTAAGATTGAAAAATGTTTTGTTTAAGAAAAAGTCTAGAATGGCCCGGGTAAATTAGTCCTGCAGCGCACCATGAGATGACATCCCATGTTTTTTCTTTCCTCTAACAGTGTAAAACATGTTGCATTCCTTCTATTTCTTTAATGATTTTTTAAATATCCTTAACCATTAAATAAAAAATTAAAAAAAATATAAACTTACTAATAGTCACTTCCTTAACTATTAAAAAAATAAAACAATAAAAATATGAGTGGACACATTTGGTGGTCATATTATTATTTGAGTAATTCTACATACAACCGTGAAGTGCGTAATCGCCGCGTAATCGCTTTGAAAAAGAGTGGGATCCACTATTAAAAAATTAATTTTTTTCATGTGGGTCTCATGTTTTATTCATTTTTTTCAAAGCAATTACGCGGCGGTTACGCAATTCACGGTTGTAAGTATCTTTTCTCTTATTATTTTCCATAAGATTTTGTTATGGTGTTAACTTGTGCAATTGGCACTATTATATTATTTTTTTTTTTCCAAATTCATTGAATTTCTAACTTTCCTTCATTTATGGCTTGGTTCCTAAATCAATAAATTAGCCAAAATCAGTGGAGGGGCAGGGCCAAGACTATTGTGGCACGGTAATGTGAGTAGCATTTTTATGGGAGAAGAAAATACAATAATAAAGAAAGGTGAAAAATCAATTGTACTAATGAAATTAAGCAAAAAATCAAGACTAAAAAAGGAAATTGCTAACTATCAAAAAACAATAATATTTATCATCAACAAATGATCTTGTATCATATACAATATTTTGATTAGAGTTGGGTTTAAATGAACGTAGCAAGGGTTTCCAAAGAACCTAACTAAAATTAAACTAATATATTTTTTAACTTAACTAAAATGAAAGCACCTTCTTTACGAGACAGAATCGTTGCGTTCATGATGGCAGAAAATTCTTCATGGCGTCTACTTACGGCATCAGCTTCCTCACACTAGACTGAAAGAGAGAAAATCGGAAGAAGAGGGGAAAACTAACTAAAATACAGAGTTTTTTTATTTGAAAGGTATTTTAATTTTTTTATTTAAAAAATTACAAAAAGAAATGAAATGAAATGAGTACAACTATCAGAAGCAAGAAGATAAAAATAAGTAAAAAAGAAATGTCAACTCACTATGTGTCACTGGACTACTTAACTTAGGCCGTTCCGTAGCAATTCCTTTTGTTTAAATAATCAAAAAGTCTATTCGTACTCGGGAGGAGTAACCCCCACGTACACGGGCCTCCACGTGGATAAATGAAATGCGGCGTTTCATTTACAAATTCCCTTCCCTGCATTTCAACTGCGAATTCCCTTTCATTTGATGCAACACAAAGCACATCTCGGCTTCCATCTCCTTGCATTCATTTTTACAGGCAAATAATGTACCCATCCCAAGTGAAGAAGCTTCGCCACCAAAACCAAAGCTAAATACCAAACCAGTACCACTATAAAAAAGGCATGTTACAAAAGAAAACAAAAAATCGAAATTATGAATGAATATATAGCAACTAACCATGTTCCATTCTCTGAACACGTAAATATTTTCATTTATCCAGTACTTGAACCAACTATTTTACTAGGTACCCGTCATTGGTTGCAGAAAGGTAAAACTATACTGATGGGTGGTCAAAGATATAGAAAATAGTAACAAAAAAAAAAAAAAAAAAAAACAGAGCAAAGAATGCTCATACCCACCAGGAGGAAAATGAAGAGGATGAAGACGAGATGGGGTTCGACGGCACAATGGGGGTTCAACAGCACAGCGGCGCAGTTTCTTCTGGCACAGTGGCGAAGTTTCGACGGCACAAAGACGAGATGGTTGATGCCTGTTGCTCAGATGGCCAAAGAATGAAGAGTTCTGAGATGCAAAACAGGGATGAGTTCTGAGATGGGTTTCTGAAATCGATTTTTTTTAATTTATTTATTTATTAAAATAATAATATACAGAAATGCTAGGGACAACAGCCCCTGCGTCCCCACCACGGAACCGACTAACGTGGCAGGCAGCAGATAATATTAAAAAAGGGGGGGGGGGGAACATCCCGTATGCAGAAGGAGGAAAAATCGAAACAAAAAATAAAGAGCTGGGCAACTCACACAGAAGAAAAATAAAGAGCTGGGCGAATTGAGAGCTGGAATAAAATTGCTAAAAACTCCGAATAAATTCTCGAACTCACACCGAACTCTGAACTTTGCTGGCCCTTTTTATAAAACCGAAAAGCATGAAGCTTCGTCCGAGTGCAAGTAAAAATGTCTCTAAGGCAAGCCAACTTTTCTTTTCCTTGTTTTCCAGTTTTATTCCTTTCTTTTCCTTTTAAGGCAAGCCAACTAAATAATATATTTCCGGTATCGGGGACAAGCAAGCCGCTGATATATGGCAAAAATGAAGGCATAAACAAACTAATCGTGTAGATGCCGATTGCAGAGGCGAGCCCAAACCCCAGCCAGTGCAGCCAAACCTTTCTCTTCCTCCTAAACTTAATACCTTTAGAGCAGTTTCAGAGTCTAGAAAGTCGAGCCCCCTTCTCATACGAATCCAATAGCCTTTACTTGAGTCCTTTTTCTCAACTTTTCTCTATTAACTTTTCTCTCCCAACCAAACGAACCTCAGCCAAGACGACACACATAGAAAGAGATATGGCGTTTAGAGGATAGGAGATGATGAAGAAAGTACTTGGATGAAAGGTCAGCTTATCTCTCACAGTTTGGTGAAGAAGCCGATACGGAGTTTGACAAAATTAGAGATGCCCTCAAAGGACTGAATGATGCTAGTGCCAGGGTTTGTTGAACTTCTTAATTCTGCATGCAAATCATGTGATATGATTATAGACCAAAAACAATAACCACTTATTTTCAATTTTCATTTATGTTTGTCAGATAATGGAGAATATAGAGCCGCATGCAGGCTTTTGAGGAATCCTCAAAATTGAATCAGATTCTCTCTTCCCACAATCACTCACGACTATTGAAATTGTTGTCCCTCTCATGGTGGTGGTTTGCAGTGGCTCATGGTGACTCAAAATTGGAGAGCCCAATGCTTTGTTTTTTTGTGCAAAAATAGGGGCCTCTTAGACGTCCAATATTGACTTGAGCGACAGTGGTGTACGACAGGGGTTGTGGAGGATCTTAACGTTGCATAGTGGAGGAGACTGTGACGTGGTGGTTGAAACCGTTGGATGCGTGTGGACGAGTGACTGGTTCACCGGAACCGTAGGAGGAGGAGGTATGCTTTGAGGTGGCTTATGGTAATTGCTCCGACTCTGGTTCGGGTTTGATCTTTATTCTACAGACTTGGGAAATATTGCTCTGGGAGTTGGAAAAGATGAGAGGTCTCTATAATTTGGGAGGATACGAAGGAATTTGCTCTGTGAACTGGTTTTGGGTAGGGCCGTAAGGGTGAAATGAGCATTTTCATTTCTTTCCCGCGTGGGACGTGGTTCCCCACGCGGTTGTATATATAATTTTTCTAGAGAATATAGTTTCATTGATAAAGAAAGAAAAAGAAAGTACCTAAGGGGCGAAACCTCGATAGACACCACTAGAACATTAGACCCCAGGCAGAAATTGAAAGATGATGATGTAATGGTACTAAATAAATGGTCGGGTCCCATGATTTGCTACAGTGAAGACGGTTGTTAAAGCACTCTATTCATGATCGGCTTGTTTGAAACATCTATTATGACTCATTAAAGTATTCCACAAATTTGCAATAGTAAGGAAGATGATCCCAATATGAATTATGTATTGCATTTGTGTGGATATAAATGATCGAAACTTTGAGAGCATAGGAACTTAGATCTCTCTTCTTCAATACGTTTTTTCTATGGGTATTGATAGCTATTAATTTTAATGGACTTAACTTTCATAGTTTTCTTGTACATATTTCTTCTTCTTAGTCCGACATTTTTTCTTATTTACGTCTAGTGTACTTCGACAATGCCTATTTCTCTTTTAATATTAATAATCCGAGATTCGATTTTCATATTTATCCAATTTACTAATGATAATAACAGACAAATAAGAATAAATTACCCAACCTTAAATCTTCCCCACTTGATCACTACTTCAAATTCTCAGTTTCAATTTGTGATGATCTAAACATAAACATATGATATTTATCTAAGACTTTAATAATAATAAAAAAAATGTGATTATATATCTATCTATTTAGCGCATAATGCATTGAACTCATTTCATATTAATATATAAATAGAGTCGCATTATTCATCATTCTATTAATCATCATCTTTACATAAGCTTCTAATGTGTCATTAAGTGATTGAAAAACTATCTATCAACTTTTACTTATTTTTCCATTCGTTAATGCTACAGAAGGAGATCATAAGAGAAGATCATAACAATAAAAACGATGATAAATAGTATTTTGGTTAACTTGTTAGAACAAAATAATAATCATGCCATGACATACACAATTTAATTGCAAACTTTATAAATAACCCTCGTTACAATCCCTGTGTTGCTCAATTAAATTACCAATGCCGTAGGAAATTAGATTTTTCTCTCTTTGATCCTCTTAAAATTTAGCAATTATTAGGGCATACCTTTTATGTCTTGGGAGAAGAGGAGATATAGGCTACTTTTGAATAGTAAAATGAGATGAGATGAGAATATTCTAGATAAAATATGAAAGTTGAAAATTGAATAAAATATTGTTAGAATATTATTTTTTTAATATTATTATTGTTTTAAGATTTGAAAAGTTGAATTGTTTATTATATTTTATGTAAGAATTTGAAAAAATTATAATGATGAGATGAAATGAAACTGTTTTTGTATCCAAACGGTACCCTACTCTTTGTCTAAAGAAAAAATAATACCACTCTTTATTTTTATAATTCAAATAGCGTAAAATATGTCATATTTTAAATGGTTTCATCTGTCCACTTAAATAGATAACCATTTGAAACATGACATATAGTAAGTGTGACTGAAAATTAATAAAAATCTAGATGAAGATTATTTTTCCTAATCTTTGTAATAGAAAATTATGACTTTCACATTAGAGAAATATTTTGGCTACAAAAGAATTTCATAAAAGTCAACCCACAAACCTACGTGGCTTGACGTGGCATGTCAATTTGTAAAATTATTTTTTTGTAAATTAGATGTAATATATCACATGAAATCATGTCAGTTTGTAATTTTATTTTTATAAAATCTCTTTATTACTATAGTAGTTCTATTTATATTAAAGCCATATACTCTTATTACATATTTTATAAAAACTTTCTACATTTGAAATTTCCTTATCTACGTAGATAAACCACTTGAAGTTTCTCGTACGATGAAAACGATAATCTCAATAGACTTGCCACTTGGCGACCACCAAAATTAGTCAATAGGCCTAACAAGAGATCATTTCAGCTAGAAAAAATCTATTCATCATTTTAATTTTTATTATCTTCCTATCATCTTATGATGTGATATTAGATGATAAGTTTATAAGTAAAATATAATAAATAATTTTCAATCATTTAATGACACATTATAAGATGATGGAAGGATGATGGAAGTTGAGATAATAAGTAGCATTACTACTCTTTCGGATAAATTGGGTTTTGAACCGGATGAAAAAAAAAATCAGTCCGGCCCGAATAGACATTGCCAAACCCAATCAATCCCTTGGGTTTTGGGTGTGGTGAGAAACTGATGATATAACCGGTTACCTGCGATTTTAAGGATCCAATCGTCGTGTTGGGGATGTACAAGTTTGTCAATGACATAGGAACAACCTAATTATTAGTAAGAATGGACAAACAAAGAGACAGAAGAAAAGCATATAGCCTTTGTCTGTTTATGCAAAAGGCCCAAAGTGACAGATAATATGCCGTTTCCTCCGGAAATTTCTGAGAAGATAAATGCTACTGCTAAGTTTTGGCGTTTACTATTATAATAATTAGGCTTCGAACGGGCCCAAGCCAGTCAGTGTACTATGAATGCTTTCTTTTTTTTTGTTTTTTTTAAAAAAAGGGTACACTATGGGAGTATTTTTTTTTAGATGAAATATAACATTTCATAAAAATAAATTTATAAATTTATATGATTTTATATAATATATTATATTTTTTTATAATGAAATTAATTTTATAATTTAATTTATCACATCAAATCATATATATTTATGAATTTATTTTTATGAAATATCTTTATAATTAAAAAAATTCTTTTAAAAAAATTCTTTATTTTGATTTAATAATTATAATAATAATTTTCTTAAAATAGATTGTTGAAATTTTATTAAACTTATTTATAATTTTTTAAGAAATAATAAATATAATAAAATATTAAATAAAATAAATAAACAAAATGCAGAGAAGAGAAATGCTATAATATACTATTTTTTTTTATAATAATGATTTGTACAAGTTTTATACAGTTATTTTATAAAAACAGTGAATCTCGTTTTTGTAAAAAAGAAAAAATTTATTTTTTTAGGTAGATCTATTTTTTACAAAGAATGAAGGATTTATACTTAGTATTTTTTTTTTTTTATCATCTTTATATTTTTTTAATATGATATCCGATTTATAAATTTAATTATATAAAAATTTCTATTAAACTATTTTTCTTAATAATAAGATGCCTTGTCAAAAAAAAAAAACAAAAGCCGAAGTGATGAACAGAATATAGAGAATATATACAGATGGCATCAACCCGGCCCGTACTAGATAGACTGCGAACGAGACGTGCATTCGGATCAGCTACACGTTTCCACCAACCGGTCAGGCTCTGCCTTCGAGTCGTGGCCTTAGCGCTGCGTTTCGCGTACGGATTGCACCGGCCAACGACTGGTAGGCGACGCACCACAAATTCTGCCCTCCCCCCCCCTTCTCTCTCTCATTTTTCTCTCCAACCAACCAAAAGCTAAAAGAAGAAACCCGAGCTATATTCTCTTGAGGATTCCACCGTAATTGGAAAACCTCTAAGCCTTTCTCGCGTCAATGTCCTCCGATTCTAGCTCCTCACTCTCTGGCGAAGAATCCACCGGTCCGGACCCCAACCTTAGCCCCAAACCGCTCGAAGATCAATTTGCATCGGTCGCGTTGACTGAGCCCGACAACGAAGCGCAGACGATTCAGGATGGGTCCCTAAACGGCGTCGCGAATGGGTCTCTGACGGAAAGCAATCACCGAACGGAAATCCAAAGAAGCTATGAAGGAGAAGGAAGCGTCAGTGGTGTTGAGGAACGAATTGAGAGCAGTTTTGAGGTCCAGGAGGTGAGGGAGAGTGTGGAGCGACGCGTGGTGTGGAGGAGGACGAACTCGGAGCTGGAAGTCGATGGGCAGTCGAGCCCTAGTAGTAGTGGGTATGCCGGTGAAAGGGGTAGTACCAGTGCCAGCAGTGGTGGGTCGGGAATTGATGGGATAGGCGATGATGAGATACAAGAAGTGAGGAATGATGATTTGGTCGATGGGGTTTCGGATTTACCAGCCTCATGGGTACCTGGCAAGCGGCACCTCGATGAGGTACTGCATTTGGGGATCCTTGTTGTTCAATTGTATAAATTTTTATCAGTATTCTATGTGCTTTCGGATCAATTGTGCAGGCTTCACGCATAAATACACATTGGACAGATTTTATTCTACGTGCTTGCGTATCATCGTCTTTTCCCAAAATGAACGCAAGCAAGTAAAGCAGGAATTTCCAATTAACATGATCATAGGTTTTTGCAATGTCTAATTTGAAAAGTATCCCTCTCGACGTAAATATTCTATCTAAACTTTCATTTGCTATAAGCACCAGGTCTAGGATTTGTCTGCCTCTTACAGACGCATTTTGGGGTTCCAATATAATCTTCTCCGTGGCTGTACTCTTGGACGAGTTAATATCAAAATATTTGGGAAATTTTTAGTTTTAGTGCAATGTTGCTGGATGTTAGAATTCATACTCTTGTTGAGTAGTTCTTAGTAGCAAGTTGTGGTTCCAGCTGCCTGTTATTCAACATAAGATTCAAATTTAACTCGCCAAAACAAGGGAAGGGGATGTTTGATAACCAAAGAACTCTTTATTTATTATAGTCCTCATTTCTATTGAGTTATTAGTTTAGAAGTGAAGTAGCTCCTGCCTACAAAAGCATCTGCCTTTTTTGGGAAGGGAGGTTTGGAAGAGAAAAGTTGGTGTGAGCTCTGAGGTCAGCAGTAATATCTCACCTTGTTTAAGGATTGTACATTCCATTAGGAGTCTCCCCCAGTCGAGCTAGGCTACTAAACAACTAATATGGGATAAATGTAAGAACCAGTAATGAAGGATATAAATAGAGTATAAAATTCACATCGCAATGGCATTTGTTTTTCAAACTAGATCAATTCTAAATGTGAATGTTCATAGGGTGGGTTGTATTTTGATGAGGTCCAAAGGCATCATGGGGTGGGAATATAGGAGAACATAAGAAACATTTGGAGGCCATATTAGATTTGAGGTGGAAGACGCGTCTTAGAGGTTAGCTTCTGTCATTATTTGTGGTGTGGAGATAGGATTCTCTAGGAAGCTTCCTGGGTGTTTACAATATTGCTCATGCTAAAGACGGTTATAAACCCCAAGGGGTTGGCCCAAGTGGTGAAGGCCTTGTTCTTGGGGTATCACTCCCTTCAAAGTCCAAGGTTCAACACCTCATGGGTGTAAACAATCTTTTGGGGCCACACCCCCCGGTGAAAGGCTAGCGATTTAGCCAGTTCCGTGTAGGGAAACTTCCGAGGGTGCGGTGCACGGGACCAGGGTTTATTCTGCAGGGGTGGGTCCGAAGGGCCCTGCTTTGGAGAGATTCCCCGACATTAAAAAAAAAAAAAAAAAAAACAGTTATATGGCAGTCCATTTTGAATCTTAGTTTTATTAGAGCAGCTCATCATTGGGAGGTAGATACTTTTTAATGCATTATTTAATTTGTTGTATTCCACTAGTTTGAGACGAGGGGGTGAAGGCAAACTTCTTTGGGCTCCTTTCAAAAGGGATGCTCAATGTTCATTCATTCTGTGATATCACTGCTCCACATGATAAAAACTCCCTTCCTCGGAAGAGTGTTTGCTTGACTAAGGTCCCTTTAATAGCTGTGTGTTTTGCTTGACAACGTTGCTAGAAAAAATCTCACCATAGATAATCCAAGGAAAATGCACATCATTGTGATGGATTGGTGATGCGTGTGTGAGGATGGGAAGCCTATTGTTAACTTTTTTAATCTGTTGCAAGATTGCTAGTGCTTGTGTAGTGACTTTTTCAATTGAGTTGGTTTGGCTTCGATCGTGCTCAGAGGAATGGTTGACCTTTTTAACTCTCGGGGAGGATTAGGGGGAGGATTGTAGACCACAAATTGCAGTATAGTAGAAGATGGTTCCTATTTGCCTCAATGGTATATTCAGAGGGAAATGAATGATACAAATTATATGTATCATGAAATGGATACTGGATGAGATCAAAACTTTCTTTCCCAATACTTTCTTTGGCCAGTTTTTTAGACTTTAATGAGTTTAGTTTACATGGTTTTCTTTTATCTTTTTCTCCTTCTACATAGGTATCTTTCTTTTATAGATCATGTACTTGGGTTGCGCCTTGTAATGAAGTTTTATTCCTTATCAAAAAAATAATTAGTCTGATTCCAGAGCTCAGTGTTTTGTCTGATGAAATAGCGTCAAACTATATGGCTATTTTAGTTTTTTTTTTTTTTTTTTAATGGTGCTGTTATTTTTAGAAAAAGTAGCAAATTCATGTAGTTATATATTATGGACTGCTTGATTAATACTGAAGTGCAGGATGATGCTTCCATATCATGGAGAAAAAGGAAGAAGCACTTTTTCATTTTAAGTAACTCAGGCAAACCAATATTTTCCAGGTTTGTATTTGGCTCCTGCAATTTCTTTAGCAGAAACTGTTCAGTTTTCATGCCAATGCAAAAAAAACATAGTCCAAGCTTTTAAATTCTTATCTGGGCCTTTTGTTGTTTTATATCTTGTCTTGAATATTAATTGCCAGATACGGAGATGAACACAAGCTAGCAGGATTTTCAGCAACATTGCAGGCCATTATATCCTTTGTGGAGAATGGGTACCTGGATCTTTCTTCCATAGTTGTTTATTTTATGAATTTCTGTGTACCATTGTGCCCCTTTTCCTAGCTTAATTGTTTATTTGAAGCCAAATCTATAAAGGCTCTCAATGGTTTGTTTATTAATCACTTTTCAGGGGGGATCGTGTCAAACTGGTCAGGGCAGGAAAGCACCAGGTATTTTTTACATTCTTTTGAAATTTTCATTCTTGCAGTTATCTGCTTGCTAGCCATATTTGTTTCTTGGAGACATAAGATGAAGTGTTCTCTCATTCTCCTGAGAACTCTTGTTCATGAAACAATTCAGAAGTGATTTTCACCATTCTTTTCTGATTCTCCTGAATACCTAAAACGCGTCTATTAGAGGCTGCTAGTTATTATATTGACCCAAAATACTTTTCTTGCCAGTTGTATTACTTGTGTTTGTCTTTATTCCTGGTTTTTAGTTCTTAGAGTTGGAAAAAGAAGAAAGGAAAAAAAATATTCATCTTGAGATCATGACACATTGTGGATCTCTCTCTCTCTCACTTCTTTATTGAGATTGGTGTTGAATTATCATCCACAAGACTTGATGTTTTTCCAGAGTTGGGTAGGTGTAATCCCCCAGATGTGTGATTGTGTTTGGGAGGGTGAAGTTCAAGCCCTTTATAATGTTTTCAAGGGGCTTCAATTGTAACCTTGACTAGTCTTTTTAGAGTATGAGCTTGATGTGGCTTGGGCCTGACTTGGGTCGTTATAGTAGGAGAGAATACTAAAGGAAATAGGAACTGAAGTTTGGAATTCTGTCAATAGTAAAAGGAAGGAGAGCCCAATTAGGATTCCAGCTGAGACAACTAGTAAAAGGAGGATCAGAGCAGTTTATACAAGTTCCTTGCCTGAAAATAAGGCATACCTACTACAAGAACCAAATCTGTGAAATGGGTCTTTCTTATATACATTGTGTGTACCTGGATTGTGCCTTTTGCACTTTTTATTGAAATTCTTGTTTCATATCAAAGAGAAAAAACATGTCATTTGTTGCTTGTGGAATAGAATGCCTAGAAATTGAAGCTTGTATACAATTACTTTTACAATTTAGAGGGTCTTCAAAGTCCTTTTGGCAATCAGCTAAATAAATTGATTTGGATGTACAGGTGGTTTTTCTTGTGAAGGGACCCATTTACTTGGTTTGCATTAGCTGCACAGAGGAGCCTTACGAGTCGTTGAGGGGGCAACTGGAGCTAATTTATGGTCAGGTATCATTACCTGCACAGTTTTGCCCTTCTGAATATATTAGCTACTTTAGTTATCTTTTTCTTCATAATAATCAGTGGACTTCCTCACATGATTGATTATAATATGGATGCAGATGCTTCTTATTTTAACAAAGTCAGTTAATAGGTGCTTCGAGAAGAACCCAAAGTTTGATATGACACCTTTGCTTGGAGGAACTGATGTTGTCTTCTCATCTTTAATCCATTCATTCAGTTGGTTTGTTTCTCTATTCCCTTCTGCATATTGGAATGCATTTGTTGCAAAACGGATATATATGCATTTTTTTCGTAGGTAAAAAGGGTTGATTGACTGTCAGCAGAGATGTATATGAATGCATTCATATTTTTGTTTAGCAGCCCTGCAAAGAGGGGAGATTCATGAGCTCCTTTCTCTGGGGAAGTGAAAATATTGAATATTATGTAGAAAGCCAGGATCTTATTGCTAGATTAGAACAACCTTGGAGCTCACATTTGTAGATGCTCTTGTATTGCTTAGTAAATGCATATGAAAAAATATTTTCTAACTTAAACCATTCATGAAACTACCTTGGATAAACAAGAGTTTTCTAATTTAAACCATTCACAAAACTGTGAATGGGCTGGGTCTCCAGTTGAAAGTTTGAGCATTTGACTGATTGGATGGATCCACTTAAAATGTCATATAATAGTAAGGAATTTAATCTTTACTTTTTTCTTCTTTTGCCAAGTATAGAGTCGCATATAATTTTTTCATTCTTAAGCTACCTTGGATGCAAAACCATCATATCTGTCCTGGTTAATGCAACTATAGTTTAAAATATAATTTTTCAAAATCCATTCTGGTTACTGCTCTGCAATGTTTCTATTTTTGACGTTTCGTGAACTCTTTTGTAGTCAATGAAGTTGAAATGCAAGTTGAAATGTCTGTCTTATTTTTGGTTGTTTCTCATAAGGTTTACTTTGCTGTTATCTATAAGCTGCTAATCATAATGCCCCTGCCCCTCCCTTTCCCCACTCCCCTCCCCACAAAAAAAGTGTCATGCTATTTCATAGGCTTATAAGTTTTTTTGTTCATTTCTTTGATTTTAGGAATCCAGCTACTTTTCTTCATTCGTACACTTGTCTTCCCCTTGCTTACGTGACGAGGCAAGCTGCAGGTGCTGTACTACAAGATGTTTCTGATTCAGGTGTTCTATTTGCAATATTAATGTGCAAGCATAAGGTTAACACCCCTATCCCATTGTTTCACCTACTTTTTCTTTTCTGAATTTATGCATCCTTAGGGGTACATCTATTGAGTCAGATCTTTTCCTCTCTTTTTTCCCAGTTTATAAATATTTACTGGTTAGAGCAATTCAGAGCTTTGAAGCTTGGTTGCAGGTTGTCAGTCTTGTTGGTGCTCAAAAGGCTTCTCTTCATCCTGATGATATGCTATTACTTGCCAACTTTGTTATGTCATCGGAATCATTTAGGCAAGTTATTTTGGCTTTGAGAAGTCTTATGTCATTTGTTGATGATCCTTCTGTCATGGACAATTTTACTCTGTAGCATGACTAAGAAGTACATTGAACTATCTCTTGGTTCTGATTTGTTGGAAAACAAGAGTGCTGGCTCTTCTAAATTGCTTAACTGGTTTCCACTCAATTTCTTCTTTAGCTAATTTATATGTTTTGGTAAATGAAGTCTGCATTCCTATCTTGTCTTGATTTATGCATTCCTAAAAAATATCCTTATTATAAGTTATAATTCACTACCTGCACATAACGTTTCAAGAATCTGCGTGTTCTAAATTTCTAATCACGCATTTTTTTGTGTGTGCCACGCTCTCAATGTCCACATTTTGTCAAAAACTTTTTAAACATATTCTACCATTGATGTCTCACAAAACATTCCTATTTTCCTTTTTTTTTTTTTTTTTCTTTAGCTGTGAACATTTTTTTTTTTTTTGGAGAGGCACATGCTGATAGAATAACAACCCAGAGGAATATTTTTTTTAAGTACAACCACACAGAAGATAAGTCTTATTATATCTATAAATATCAATAGGACATAAGATAACCCACAAATGTCAAAGCTATATTTATTGTTAATACATTTTTATTTCTGAAAATATTTGATGCTGCAAATTTATATATGCTTTTTTGCTTCATGCAGGACTTCCGAATCTTTTTCACCAATTTGCCTGCCAAGATATAATCCCATGGCATTTTTGTATGCCTATGTTCATTATTTTGATGTGAGTTTTGGGTTCACATTCACACAGTTTAGTTGCTTAGTTTATAAGATCCTGGCTAGTGGTGGTATGAAAAAGCTGGCCTCTATATATATTTATGCCAATTGTACAGTTTTTATGTGCAGTAGACATTTTCTTGTATACCGGTGGGATCAATGATAGAAGAAATGACTTTGACATGTTCTACTCATTGCAGGATGACACATACTTGATGTTGCTTACTACAAGTTCAGATGCCTTTTATCATCTCAAGGATTGCAGGTAAACTATGGTTTTAAAATAATTCAGTGGGGGTGCATTATGTTGCATTTCTTTTTTCAAAGAAATGACGTACGTTTTGGCCTAATATGACCGATGTGACCTTTAAAGAAAAGAATGGAAAAAAGGAATGTTACTAAGGCCTTGTTTGGATGTTGAGATGAGATGCAAAATCTGTGAGTTAAGATATTTTACTAAAGCCTCATTTGTTTGAGTTAAGATATTTTATGGATTTCGGGAAAGAAGAGAGAAAAGGTTGAATAAAAATGATATAAAGTTAAAATATTGTTAGAATATAATTTTTTAATATTATTTTTGTTTTGGGATTTGAAAAAGTTGAAATTTTTTTTGTGTTTTATTTGGAAGTTTGGGAAATTTATAATGATTAGATGAAAATGTTGAAGATTTGAAATTGAAAAGTATGTGTTTGAGTGATGTTTGGCAAGGAGATAAGATTAGATGAGATGGGTTGAGATAGCTATCCAAACGAGGCCTAAATTTTGCTGACCCTATGCACGCAAACCAAATAAACATAAGCTTACTATGTAATTTATAGGGTGTTATCTTTTGGTTAATTTTATATTGAGAACTTTTGCTGCAATTTCATAGGATTCGTATTGAAGGGGTCCTTTTGAAGTCAAATGTTCTCAGTGAAGTTCAGAGATCCATGCTAGACGGTGGGATGCATGTCGAGGATTTGCCTATTGATCCCTTACCTCGTTCTGGGTCTTTATCTCCACATTTAGGCCAACCTAAAGATTCTCCTGAGAGATTCAGAGAACCATATGTGGGCATTGGTGGACCTGCTGGACTTTGGCATTTCATGTACCGTAGTATATTTCTAGATCAATATGTATCTTCGGAGTTCTCACCACCAATTAATAGCCCACAACAGCAGAAAAGGTATTATGTTGAATCTTGCTGCAACTTTGCTAGACAAGCTTTGAATGGGAGTGTATGGTTAGGCTAATGCTTTACTTCGTTGTTTTTGGTAAGGTAACTAATTTATTGTTTTGCAGATTATATAGAGCTTACCAGAAACTTTATGTGTCCATGCATGATAGAGGAACCGGTCCCCACAAAACTCAGTTTAGAAGAGATGAACATTATGGTATTTAATCTCTTAGTCCATTCTACAACTAGTTTGGAAATGTTGAATAAACTCAACATGAGTTTGATTCACTTAACAAATGAACCAAGTTTGAGCAAAATTTAGGCTAGTTTATTAAATGATTCAAACTTATATAAACTCAGCTCAATGTGTATAAACTTTTATAAACTAACTTTGTATTTATTATTTTTTATAGTATTATTTTTAATTTTATAATGAGAGCCTATTAAATATTTTAAAAGATAAAGAATTTATGTCTCAAGGCAGTATATATAATTTAAATTATTTATAAATACGGGTCTTGATATAGATACAAAAAATGTGTATGTAACCTGTATAAAGATATTCATATAAACTCAAAATTTGTTTGTTGAAATTTAGGGATAAAGTCACTTATCAAAAAAAAAGAAATTTAGGGATAAAGTCATAAGATGTGGTATAAATCATTAATTTTGTGCTAGAAACTGTATTCCATACATTACAAATACAAGATTTGTCAAGTTCATACATATAGTTCACTTCTTGAACACGATGATATGATCATTTTTTAATCAGTAATAAAAGTGTTGAACATGATGATATAATGTTAAACATAATTAAATAACTAAATGTTTATACAAATTTATGAAAATGTATAAGATTGCAGTAACAAAATTTGTTTCCTTTATGAAACTAATAAATTAATCAAGTAACTGGTGAATAAGCTCAAATTAATTGGAAAAACTATTGAATTGTTCATGGACAGAAAATCTAGGTCAGATAAGCTTGAGCAAGACCTGTTTTCAAATAAAAATGAAATGCACGGAGCTTGAAAATTCAATACTTGGCTTGACTTAGTTTGATTACATCCTCTAACCACTGCCAAAACATGCAACTTGTGTTGATAGATTTGCTCGAAAAATTGTATTCAGCCGCTGTTTCGCATTTGATTTATGTGCTTTATTCTATCCTTTTTCATTTCATAATCTGAATTTGGCTTCTTCTTAGTTGTACCTCTTTTCATAACTAGAAATCATTTTCCTTGACAAGCTTGTTTCAGTGGCGTAAGATTAGATGTTCATGTCCTTGTTTACTTGCTTCATTTGAAAGGCTTTCCTGGTGAAATTTCATGGTCTTTTTAACATGGCAGTTCTACTCTGTTGGGTCACCCCGGATTTTGAACTATATGCGGCATTTGATCCACTGGCAGACAAGGTCTTATTTAAGCTTATGTATCTGAGATTCGTTTTGTTTGTTTGCTTTATGCTAATTATCATACTTGTCAACCTTTGTTATCTTCCAGTTATACGTTACTGTTTAGTTAGAACAAAATGGAATGAAAATACGTTTGGAGAGACCGGGCAAGTAGTTTACTTATTCCTGCCTAGGTATATGGGATATTTTCAGTGAACATCTTTCTTTGTAGCAGGGTTTTGAAAAAGAAAAGGAAAAGGTGACTTTGCTATGGTTCAAACCAGCAGCAGGACCTGTCACGAGAAAATTTTTATAGTTAGTGCAATAGTTTGAAATAACAGATTGTCTAACAACTTGTGGACCATGTTAGTCCCTACATCTAAACTTTTACTATTGGCAAGAACTTGTTTGAGTTCCATATCATAAAGAATTTAACTTATTGGTCCTAAGAATGATATCAGGAAGTACCACTTGTGCAACCTTCGTTTCCATGGGTTCATTAGCTAGATGGCAATTGGCACATACAGTACAGTCAATTTTTTCTTGTGCATATTAAGAAACCTGCTGTGTTAACATGGGATATGCATTTGAAATGGGTGCTCTAGTTATTATATATATCATGAGCAATATGGAAATGGATTGAGTAATTTCTTCCTTCATCCAAGAGAAAAGATATTTGTAGTTTGTGAGATCCGATCAGTTATATTGAAATTCCATGCAATAAAATGAGGCAGGTTCCTACCTTGTATAGTTGCCTATATGTATGTGACTATGCTTTTTACTAAAACAATAATATGGAATAGAGGAGGAAGCCCTTGTAGGAGTCAAAAAGTACAATGCTAACTGTTTTGCTTGTGTTCAAAGTAACAACGATTATAATTTTATCTGTGAAAATCATTCTTCAAACTCTTATTTGAAGATACACAATTTAAATAAGTGATGGAGATGCACAATTTAAATAAGCGATGGAGATACACAATTTAAATAACAGAAGATACAATAAGTTATTATATAGGAATTCTACATGAATCAGTGATAAAAAGAATTGAAGTTTTATTGTGCCCTTAAGTTATATAGGACTTCTTGAATCCAAGCCTCAAGAATAGCAAGTTCTTCATTAGGTAGAACAGGTAACCACTTGGAATAACGGAACGGATTATATTTTTTTAGAGTTTCAAAATAAAATGGATACAATCCTCATTGTGTGTGTTTTTGACTAATTGGTTGATCATTTTTTGTTGATACCTGTACAAAGCTTTTATACATGTATTTTCGGGTATGCCTTTATCATTTCATCCAAGAGGAAGAGTTCCTCTTGTCGAATTTTACATATTCCATCTTTTCTTTTTGGTCAAATAGATATATTAACCTTCTTGCTACCTTTACGCGTTACAGTCTAGGTGGGCTGTTGTGGCTTACATGTCTAGATGAGCTGTTGAAGTTTCCCGTGTCTTTCACTCTGTTTCATCATATGAATCTATTTTGCCAAATTTAATAAGCTTTTGTTTTGCATATATTATAATCCAGAAAGATATACTGACCAGGTGAAATACACTTTGAAAGCATGCAGTCAATCGAGCTATTATCCGTCATTGATTCATTTGTACCTATTGTTTCTGCATATGTTGGGTGCATTCTGAGTTTTGATTGCTATGGTCTTGTATTTGCAGGCATTGGCAGTAAAGACTTGCAACCGGGTTTCCCAATGGGTGAAAGATGTGGAAAACGAGATTTTTTTGCTTGGCGCAAGCCCCTTTTCATGGTGATATATAAATTTTTCTGTAATGCAGAGTGTACTATAGTTTTGTTTTATCTCTAATGAAATCCCACAAATTTTTTTTTATTTTTTATTTTCCACGCGCTTTCATTAAAATGGTGCTGATTGCTGATGCTAGCTAGTCCTACCAATTTGTCAAGTCACTAAAATACTAATAAATGGAAATATACAGATCAAAAGCATGATATCTGTTGCAACAGAAAGTTTTTAGGATGGACTTTCGAATACTTGATATGACGGTTGGGGTTATTAAGTTTAGTCGATGTTAGACATGCTTATGACAGGGAAAATGTATGAAAAGCCATGTAATATTACAAGATCTTGTACTTCCTGTTAGTGGTTGAGCATGACGTTTTTAAATATGGTTTTGGGTTGGGGACTCGTCTTGTGCAAGTTGATTTTATGCACTACTTTGGGAGCGGATGCCATGGGATGGTATCAGATCTACGGCAAAGCAATTGAGCTGTGCTGTGCAGTTCTGAATGCAAGCTTTTTTTACTTGAAGCATGGATCCGAAGGAACTGCTAAATTTATTTAGATAAATGATAATTGCAGTCGTGAGTGTGCAAGTGACGTACAATCATTTTGAAAAAAGTGTATAAATAAAGGACTCATGAAAAAATAATAATTTTTTAATAATAGGACTTATTTTTTTCAAAATGACTGCATGGCGTTTACCTATTCTACGACTGCATGTAATATTATTCATTTATTTATAATCTTTACTACTAATGCTAATGCTTATCTTTAGAACCAGTGATATAGAAAGTAGGGGTGTAAAAAAAAACTGGTAAACCGGACCAGACCAAACTGAACCGTTCGGTCCGGTATCAAGTTTGGTTTAGTCCGGTATCAATTTTATTTTTCTTAAAACTAGACAAAATCGATTTGGTTCTGGTTTTTCTTTTTCTAAAATCGGGCCAGTTCATATATATATTAATTTTTTACATTGTATATAATTTTTGTATATAATATATAATTATATATAAAATATTTTTGTATTATATGATAACTTATTAATTAATATAATATTAAATTTTAAAATCTTATATCACTATAGTTTATTACAATATTAGCTAATACTATATCACTAGATATTATAATATATTAAAATATATCACTATAATATAATTATAATATATTCTATTATATATAATATAGTATATATAAAATAAAAAAATTAGATCGGAATCGATAAAATTGAAAAAACTGATTTAGAGGAATAATTGCTGAGGAATGTTTTTTTTTAAATATAAAATCGCCTATTACACCTAAGGGTAATTCTATGCATCAGCCTACACACTTTACACACCATACATTCAAATTTTTTTTTTTTTTTAAATCTCAATACACTAAGTGTGTTGAGTGTGTGATGAATAGTAGGCTGATGCAAATATTTTTTCTACACCCAAATGATAAAAATGCATCTTTGGGAAGAATGGAATGCCCGATTATACATCAGTCGGCACTCTTCCATCATAATTGTTTTTCTTTTTCTTCTTTAATTGAACACACCAATATGTTGAGATGTAGCCAACTGTTGGCTGATGTAAATAATTTATCGAATGGAATATAGAACAGGACGGTTTATAGAAGAAGAGACAAAAGGATGTGTTGTGGTGTGGTATGGTTTGGTGAAGACAACCTCTCAAATCAATGGCTTTAAACTGATGAGAGTTGGGTGCTCTGTAATGATTATTGGGGGTCCCATGAGAATGAGCTCATTTGTCACCTTTTTCTTCAGGTTTTCCTGCTTTTTCTGCGCGTTGACCTCACCTCTCACCTTATACTGTTGATTCACCCTACTTATTAGGGTTTGTCAGACTGCTTTCATAGGTTTTACACGTGTAATTGGTGGAGAAGACACACCCCAAGCCAATTACTGCTCACTCATTCCAGTGGAGTCGAGGACCAACCCAACCTTCGTTTCTTTATTGAATGAAGATATTTGTTAGAGTGTATAAGTACGTGTATTTCTTTTAAAAATAAAAAATAAATATGATGTTAATATAAAATAAAAATAATAAATTTATTTTATTTTTTAAAAAAAAATATATAATACTTATATAATACATAATTATATATAATATTACTCATCATCATCGATGAAAAAGCTTTTTTGTGTAATTACTTATCCTCTCATCACACCCTCAGATTGATGGTACTCATTATGTACTTTTGCATCTTTTGGTTTAGGCCTAATTTTATCATTGTTTCTGGTATCAAAGAATGGTCCCATACGTTGATGCGGCTACCTCACTCACCTCGTATCTCTCTTCTTCTTCTTTTTTCTCCATGAATCAAGCATATATATCATTAACATAAAGAAAATGAGATATATGAGGAAGGGGTGTGATTTCTAACAAATATACAATTACAATACCAAAGTAGAAGGCAAAAAAAAAAGATCGACTTTTTAGATAAAAAAAACTTAATCTCAACTCATATCTTATAAAGAGGGCACTATCTTAAATGATGGTTTTTTATAGTTCTATAGATGTACAAATTGTTGAAGGTGCACTGCAGTTTTGTATTGAGATATTTTTTTAAGAGACTCGTATTCCCTACCTTAAGATCAACGATTAGAGAAAGCAAAAACATAATAGGAAGACTGACATCGAATGGTCTAGTATGCAACTGACTGATTTTCGTTGTGACGGCACGTGGAGACCACGCATCAGTGGTTGTGAGATGGGGTGGGTCAAATTAAAAGATCTTGAGGTGGTGAAACTACTAGTACTGCACATGTAGCCGTCGAATGCATTTTGGCACGGCAACGCATAGCAGCCACGTGCAGATCAAGTCGCCCATGAGGATCACGCATCTAAATTTTCGTTGCAATTCCGCTTCATCTCAATAGATCAGTGGCTGGGGATTGTGTGGTAGAGCGCGTGCAGGCAGTCAATTGCTAGAATGCGGTAGATCTAATCAAAATCTAGCATAGAAAAATGAATGATTAAAAACACTAGTAACAAAATTTATGAATAAACAAGTACTGAAAATTTATGAATAGAAAAATACTGAAAAATGAACGGAGATGAGAATGAGAAACTTTTCTAGAGAAAATCAATAGTTTCTCTTTATAGAAAGATAAGCAATCCCTCGTTATCATGTTTGATGACTCGTGTCTCTTTTATTATCTTCAAAATTCTTAGGGCAGGTTTGGGGCCGCGAACAAAACCGAGAATTCTTGTCCCATTTCAAGTCAGAGACAAGATGAAATATCCAAACATAATTTTGCTTAAAAACACAATCAAGAATTCTGTCTCGGTTTTCCTTTCACTGTTCATAGACAGGACTTCACATCTCGTCTGTCAGTACCAGTTCTCCACAATGGTACTTTGTACTGCTACCGTTTGCCATTACTTCTTGCGTCCCTCTTTCAACGACCCCTCCCACATGTAATGAGAGTAACATTTACATTGCATCAGAAGCTTCAACAGATTGAAAGGTTTCCAGATCTTGTTTCACGCAGGTTCATCTTTATACCGTCGATTCCAGTTCTGGCCCAACCCCGAGGTGGGATTTCTCCTCCATGCCCTAACTGCGAGAATCATCTCCTCCACCTCCGAATCTCATGTCCTGCAACTCTATATTGACGCAGTTAAATCGTGTTTCCGTTCCCGTCAATAAACTGTGCTCGAAACAAGTCGAACCTCAAATCACTCCTACACATGAGAATCTCTGCCTCTAATCTCTGCATTGGCAGTGCAATGTGTACCCCAACCCAGCGAATCTCTGCCCCTAAACCATAGCCCCTGTTCTGCATCCTTTCCAAGAAGAGAAGTGACCTCAACAGAGACCCGTGGGCAATCGAGTGGTTTGAATCTGTACGAACGTCATTCACTGTTTGTTCACTTCGTCTGGTGCGGAAACAACATAATGGTGTATAAAGTCCCAGTTTCCAGTCCAACCGTCTTCACCCCAATGAACCGGTGCAAGTCTCACAACCAAATCCCCAAACATCGCAAGGGATGCCTCGCCGTTCATACGTCCACCACCACGGGTCCTAAGACACGCTCCTACCAGGTAAATTTCCTTGGGTTTGTGATTTTGCTTGTTCTAGATGACCTGTGATGGGTCGGTTAGAAAATCAGACTCAGCATTATTTTGCTTGCTTTAAATTTCACTAAATTGCTTCTTAGGCTTTCTTAATTTGGGATTTATTTTGTACGAAATTACATGGTTGCTTAACTGAAATATGCACTGCAACAAATAGAGTGGGGCAAATAGTCCCAATCCTAGAAAACCTTTGCAAAGGGCATGTATGCATTGCTATTATGGTTTGAGATATGCTCTAGTGTTGAGGTATAATCTGATTAACATGCCTATTGTTTAGTTGGTTAACAGAAGATGGTATGATGCATTGAGATTTCAGAGAGACATGGGAACTATAGAGGCTGCAATAAGGGACTTATCTGTTCGATTTAAACATGTGAATAGAGAAATTAACTTGATAGCTTATTTTCTTGAGATGGGGCTAAGGGCGTTTCAACTTTCAAGACTGTATAATGACAGATTTTTGCCTCCTTCTCTTGCGGTCTGATAGTATTTTCAGATTTCGATCTTGTACAGTGACTTTGTTTGATAGAAACTAAAATCTATAAAAACCAAAAATGACCTTGTGGAGAACCAATGGTTGGGAACATGGATGCATTTGGCAGATTACATGCAAGTAAGTTCATTGTTCTTGTATCTATATATCTATCTAGCTTTGCATCCCTCCTTGACATAAGTATGGTTGAGACTTTAAACATCTCAACCATTGTACAATTATACTGAGCTTCCCTAGACTTCTATCATCACCCGGACATCAGTCTCAATTGAAGATATATCAGTAAACCAGACTCTAATGCCCTGAATTCATCTCCCGTGAGAGTTTCCTTCTCCAACAACACGTCTGCTAGTTTATCAATAGCCCCACGGTTATTGATAATGTGATTCTTTGCAATCTTGTATGCACTTTCTATCTGTTACGTATAGAGGAATCTATGTCCTCTGCAAGCTTTGAAGACATGACTACAAACAGGTGCTCACAATTGCATGCAATGGATGTGGTAGTTTATCAACTGGTAGGAAATTAACATAAAAGGGGGGCGTAGGGAAATTCTTGTTTAATGCTGCTGGCTCAAAATCTGCCTGTTTGTTGGCTCTCATTAATAATGCTTGTGGTACTTTATTTCTACTATATTTTTATTATTTTGATCTTATTAATAATGCTAATATATTTTTCTAAGAATATGAGTTCAATATGTATTTCCTGTACATATTGAATACTTTTGCGAGTAGATTGATAAGTGCCTTCTGATACCAATAGTGTTGTAAGTTTCGTTTGGAAGTTGAGTTGAATTGAATTTTTTATAAATAGTAATGAGTTGAAATGATATAGTAGATTCTATAAAATTTATCTAAGATGGGTTTAGATGTATTTAAATGTTAAGATGAGTTGAAATGTATTTATTATAAGTTAAAAAAGATTATAAGGGCAGATTTGGGGGTTAAAAAAGATTATAAGTTAAAAAAGACTATTTCTACTATATCATTTTATAGAGTCTCATATGTAAAAAGATGTCAAGTTAAAAAAAATTGTAGATCTCACATGTAAAGAGATTTTGAATTGTCATGAGTTTAATAATTTAAAAATTGAATATTTAGATATTGAAATAAGTCTAAATCTAAACCAAACTCAACTGAGCTAGGTGCAGTCAAGTAGCCAAACCAACCTTTACGTCTTCCTTTTGGCCCTTAAGCATTTGAGTTTATCTTCGTTGTCTTACCCACGTACATAAGGATATATATATATATATATATATATATATTTATATATATATATATAAGAAATCATCAATACCATGAGTAAAATGTCAATGGTTGCTAATGCTTATATCAACAATAACATTAGGCAACCAGATATTGTTACAATTTTAACTCAAGGTTTTACCAGAGTTTTAAGGAACTGGTGGGATAAGTACCTAACCAGTGATGCAAGGGAATCCATCTAGCATGCAGTAAAATGCAATAAGGAAGGATTACCTATTTTTGATGAAACTATTGGGACTGCACATCCTGATAGTATCAACACTTTGATTTTCACTATTTTAAAACATTTTATTGGAACACCATCTAATATAACTAGTCGCGTAAGCGATCAGTTGAATAATCTCAGATGTCATCAGATGTCAGATTATAGGTGGTATCAAGATGTTTTTATTTCTCGAGTAATGCTTCGTGACGATAGTCAAAAGCCTTACTGGAAGGAGAAATTTATTGATGGATTGCCTAGACTCTTTGCTTACAAAGTCAAGGAAGAACTTACTAGTGCTGATGGATTACTTAACTACGAAGAATACACCTATGGTGACATCTTCAGTGTTGTTAAGAAACTTGGCATTAGTATGTGCCATGATCAAAGAATGCTTCGTGAACAGATGAGAAATAGTAAGAAGGCCAAATACGAAATGGGCACATTCTGTGAACAATTCGGTCTTCCTAGTATTGCTCCGTCTAAAAGAAAGCATAAATCTACTAAACCTTATGGTGGTTTCAGGAGAAAACCCCGTGATGAATTTTATAAGAAAACTTATAAAAAACCTTTTTCCAAATCTTTTCCAAAGAAAAGGAATTTCAAAAATTCCAAAGATGATTCTTCTGGAAAATGTTATTTATGTGGCAAGACTGGGCATTTTGCTAACAAATGTCCCAAGAAAGCCAAAGCTTTTAAAAAGAAGTTTAGCCAGATGGATATTCATCCCAATGATAGAGAAGAACTGTTTCGACTCCTAGAAACAGATTCGTCTTCATCATCGGAGAATCTTGAGTATAGCTCTAGTGATTCAGAATATCACTCTGAAGCCACTACTCCTGATCCTTCTGACTTAAAGCTAGGTTGCAATTGTAATTCTACTTGTTGTAAACCCCCTAGTAAGACAATCAATGTCTTAACTAAGGAGGAAGAAGAGGAGAATCTTTTGCTAACCTTGATTTCTCAAATTACTAACCCTGAGCTTAAAGAAGACTATCTTCTAAAGCTAAAGAAGTCAATGCTCCGAAAGGATCCTAAACCTTCTAATCAAAGGGTTAATTTTCAAGAAACCTTGGAAAGATTTTCAAAGAAAAAATCCAAGAGTATTTCTGTTTCTGATTTACAATTTGAAATAAATTCTGTCAAAAAAGAAATTGCTGATCTCAGATCTGATATAAATAACCTCAAGTCTGAGAATGAAGTTTTAAGACAAGAATTTTTATTAATCAAGATTGACAAACAACTTGATCAAGACATTCCTTCTGATAATGAGCAAACTGAGGCTGGTTCCAGTCAACAGGATTCCCCTGCCGACAACCAGATTTGTCTAATTCGTCATACTATTCCTCCCAAATGGTTTTCACGAGTTAATATTATTGTTGCTCATGATTTTCAATTCTCTGTTGTTGCTATGATTGATTCCGGATCAGACTTGAATTGCATTCAAGGACTCATTCCTAGTAAATATTTTGAAAAATCAACTGAAAGGTTATTCTCGGCAAATGGCTCAAAGATGACCATTAATTATGAGCTCAATAATGCTCATATTTGCCAGGATGACATTTGTTTTCGGATTCCCTCCGTTTTAGTCAAAAACATGTCTGACAAAGTAATTTTGGGAATCCCTTTTATCTCTTCTTTATATCCTTTCATGACTGAGAAAGACGGTATCACTACCGACCCTTTTGGTCAGAAAGTAAAGTTTCACTTTGCTTCTCGTTTTGAAATTGATTCGGATAAGAGCAAGAAATCTTTCTTTTTAGCAAAACAAAAACATTTGAATTTCCTCCAACAGGAAATCAAGTACAGAAAGATTTCTGAACAATTATCCAATTCTATTTTGATTTCAAAAATTGATGCTTTCAACAAACGTTTAATAACAGATGTTTGTTCTGATTTACCCAATGCTTTTTGGTATAGGAAGAAACATATAGTTTCTCTCCCATACATTAAAGGGTTTAATGAAGCCAATATTCCAACAAAAGCTAATTCTATTCAGATGAATAGCAAGACGCTGGAATATTGTTAAAAGGAGATAACTGATCTTCAAAATAAAGGCATTATCAGGAATAGCAAGTCACCTTGGTCTTGTCCTGCTTTTTATGTCCAGAAAAATGCTGAACTAGAACGAGGTACCCCTCGTCTGGTTATTAATTACAAACCTTTGAACAAAGTCTTAGAATGGATTAGGTATCCTATTCCCAATAAGCAAGACTTAATTCATAGGTTGAGTGATGCTGTAGTCTTCTCCAAATTTGACCTTAAGTCCGGTTTTTGGCAAATCCAAATAGCCGAGTCAGATAGGTATAAGACTACTTTTGTTACCCCTTTTGGTCATTTCGAGTGGAACGTCATGCCTTTTGGTTTAAAAAACGCCCCCTCCGAATTCCAAAATATTATGAATGATATCTTCAATTCATTCTCTACTTTCACCATTGTCTACATTGACGATGTTCTTGTTTTTTCCAAATCTATTGATGAACATTAGAAACATTTGCAAACGTTTCTTGACATCATTAGATTCAATGGTCTTGTTGTCTCAGCAACAAAAATTAAATTGTTTCAAACCAAGATTAGATTCCTTGGTTACGACATCTCTGAAGGCAAAATCAGGCCAATCCAAAGAGCTATCGAATTTGCTGATAAATTCCCTGATGTCATTCTTGATAAAAATCAATTGCAGAGGTTCTTAGGATCTCTCAATTATGTTGCTGATTTCTACAAGGATATGAGGAAACAATGTCGTCCTTTGTTTAAACGACTTCTTTCTAATCCTCCTCCTTGGACGGAAATTCATACTAATTTAGTAAGGAAAATTAAGGCACATGTCAAAACTCTTCCGTGCCTTGGTATCCCTACTTCTGATTCTTTTAAAATTGTGCAAACTGATGCCTCAGACATTGGTTATGGTGGCATTCTGAAACAATGTGTTTCACTAGGTTCATCCGAACAAATTGTTCGCTTCCATTCTGGAACCTGGAATCCTGCACAAGAAAATTATAGTACTATTAAAAAAGAAATTTTGGCTATAGTACTATGTATTTCCAAATTTCAATCTGACCTTTAAATCAAAAGTTTTTGGTCAGAATTGATTGCATGTCCGCAAAATCTGTTTTAGAAAAAGATGTTAAAAACATTGCATCAAAACATATTTTTGCACGATGGCAAGGTATTTTAAGTGTTTTTGATTTTGATATTGAATATATCAAAGGCACAAAAAATTTTATCCCTGACTTTCTCACACGTGAATTTTTGCAGAAACCTCACCATGGCCAGCAAAAAGAAACCCCGAGAGAGAGAGAAAAAGGTGAATCCACCACCACCATTGCCCAGTATAAACCTCATCAAGAGTGAGGCTGGATCTGCTTCTACTAGTGCTGTTTCCACAGCACTTGATATTGCTAATAGGTTCCAACCTCTTGGCAAACCTATTCAACCACAGACTTTCTCGTCTACGGTAACTACTTCTTTTGACCCATATGCGAAAGCAATTGAGTCAAAACCCATTCCTATTACCCCTCAATTTTTCCTCCCAAAAGGAAAAGCTGAGTTCTTGAAAAAGAATTTTGTTTCTTATCTGTTTCATATCGAGCCCAATAGCACGATATTCACAGATCCATTCAAAATTTCTTCTTCATATTTTCCTCCTCTTTTTCACTGGATCCCTAAAGATTTCTCAAAAAATCTCCAGTTTTATTCAAGTATTTTAATCCAAACAAATTCCTTGGTTATCAAACCCATCACTGACAAGTTTGATCCCAACAAGCTGATTTATCACAGTGCCTATATCCACAAAGTCATTACTCAAGCAGAATGGGGATCCTCTCCATATGCTACCAAACATCTTGACCAAATAGACACTGCTTTTTCTTATTTTGATTATATTGATGCCTGGAAGCGCTTCATGTTCTTCCAAACCCCTGCTATGGACCATTCTTGGTTTTTCTGCTTTGATAAAAAATTCAAAGGAAACCTTCCTCTTTGGTTCATCCAATGGAGGAACCAATATGGATACGCTCCTGAAATACTTCCTGATGAGCTCTTCAAAGCTTATCAACAATTTTCAAAAGTCGCTAGTCCAACTTTAGATCAGCACTCCAGAAAATTTCACCATACTTTACTATTCTGTAAAAAATACCACTTCCCGTGGATATTTAAATGGAACTATGAAAAAAATGATGATGTTATGACACGAGTTTATTTCACAAAATGGTGGGATAAATTCGCTTATGTCCAAAAAATTGTTGATTTCTTGATCAGAGATTTTCCCAATCTGCTCCAAATTTGCAGAATATTACGGAATTTCCACAGATCATGACTGCCCCATCCAAAGGACCTGAATACCCAATTTTACTTCAGGCCCCTACTTCTCCACCAAAGTCCGGGGGAGGAAAGGACAAGGACAGTTCATCCAGCAAATCCTCAAAGTCCTATATATATATATATATATATTTATATATATATATATTACCCTTCAATAAAAGCTCAAACTCACATTATTGTGGTGCCGAAGTTTGTGGTAAGCAATAATGGAAATCCATGTGCTTGTAAGCTGCTGCATGCAAAGACTCTGCCGGAAACTGCTTCAATATTCTGGGAGACATAAAGATAAGCATAATCTGGATCAGGAGTCTCCAGATGGGGTTTAATTTTACGTTTGAAGATTACTGGCGTTAAAATCCAATTACGTACATTGGTATATTTCAATAGGACTGTTGCATCTGGTCTTTAAAATCCATTCAAACTTGCAACAAAAGCCTTTCATGTTCTGCTTCTTTGTTGCCCCTCATTAAGTTATAGCTATTTGGTATTAGTGAGGTGTACGGATTATACCAGAAAAAGTATGCATATTACTAAATCTAGATCTAAAAGGTTATGTATACATGTATTAGAGAAGATCATAAAAAATAAAATAGGAATTTTAGTGTGATTCCAGACAAAGATACTTGGGCTTTTTGTTTTACTACAAAGATTTATATATAATTGTTGATACCAACTGATATTACCGAAGAAGGTGTCGCACTTTTGCCCTGAGATGGAGGTCTAACTTATACCATTTCTTGATGTAGCGTTACTATTTACGCTCAACATCCAGGTCATCCTCTCATAAGGTACGAATGTAGTTACTTCATTTCATATTTTACCAATTTTCAAGTTTTGTACCTTCTTCCTTGACTTGTTTTTTCATACTTACTTCATTATAGATTTCATATTACTCAAAATTCCTGTCATTATTTACCAACTTCCTTAGTTGATAAACATGTCATTGTGTGTTCACCATGTAATGGTGAATTGGAACAATCTCAATCTGGGGTGTTTGATATCTCACTCCATGTGCAATCGTTGGTTTCATTTGAGCATATATTAGATTTATATGGAGAATGAGGCAATCGATTCAACTCGGGATGGAAGCTTATGAGCAGATGGATTCGAGGATTTGTTGATAGACATGTTGTATGAAGATACCCTGATGGGTAGACTGAGGGGAGGGAGGATCACGAACAGTGATTATAAGTTAAAGGCAAACTAGCTCGTCTCAAACGCAGACAACGAGAATTTACGGAACTTATGATGCAAATTGGCTTGGGGTGGGACCCAGAGAGGAAGGCACCAGTAGCTAGTGAAGAACACTGGGCGAATGCCCTTCGGGTACTACAATCTATTTAAGTCATTTTTAAATGCTTTTAGTACTAGCGATGAGTCGATGACATCAATAATTCGATGATGTTAATTGTTTATTCTAACTACTCTGTTCTGCCCTTAGGTTAGACCATCATGGAAAAATTTCAAGACGATGGGATGTCCAAAGTATGAACAATTTTGCGTAATATTTAGCTGTTCTGTTGCAACTGGTACAATGCATAGGGCTTCGACAGATCAGGCCCCAGACAGTGACGATGAGCGCTTGCTTGATGAAGAGATGGGGAATCGTGGGACACCACTCACTGATGATCATGCCAACCCCTCGGGCGATCCCAGGTGCAACCGAGACTGTTCTCCGCCTCCTACGCCAACGGGTCTCATAGACTACAAAGGGGAGGGCCCACCCAAGACGCATCCATTCACCAGCAAATGAGCGAGACCCTCGATGCTATCAGACGCAGTTTCGAAGCTAGAGAGAAGGCAGCGATAGAATCGATAGAGTACACCAGGTCAAGGAAGCGCAGTAAAGGCGACACTAGCATGGAGTCATCTGGGGCATTTGATCTCCAAATGCATTGTATGAAATTGCTTGAAGAAGTTCAACATCCCCTACCGCCCGAGCAATTTAACAAGGCATTTGACCAATTATTGAGCACAAAAGTCTAGAGGTCGTTTGTGTCGATCTCGGATACTCGCAGAAGTCAGTGGGCTTGGAGTTTGAACTGATCGGTCACGACAGATGATGAGTTTGGGTTATGAAGGCCTAACTATTGTTTTCTTTATTTAAATTAGTTTATTTGCAGGACGTTTCTGTTTTTTCAATTGGCGAACAACTTATGTTTGGGATGCTTTGTATTTGAGTACGTCTAGTTTGTTAATTAGCATTGGATTTCTTCTTTCCCTGCACTTTGTGATATTATATTTCATGATGAATTTATAATATCATGGAGTCATCTGGGGCATTTGATCTCCAAATGCATTGTATGAAATTGCTTGAAGAAGTTCAACATCCCCTACCGCCCGAGCAATTTAACAAGGCATTTGACCGATTATTGAGCACAAAAGTCCAGAGGTCGTTTGTGTCGATCTCGGATACTCGCAGAAGTCAGTGGGTTTGGAGTTTGAACTGATCGGTCACGACAGATGATGAGTTTGGGTTATGAAGGCCTAACTATTGTTTTCTTTATTTAAATTAGTTTATTTGCAGGACGTTTCTGTTTTTTCAATTGGCGAACAACTTATGTTTGGGATGCTTTGTATTTGAGTACGTCTAGTTTGTTAATTAGTATTGGATTTCTTCTTTCCCTGCACTTTGTGATATTATATTTCATGATGAATTTATGTTACGTGCTTATTGTGATTATGCTGGTTAGGATATCTACATAATTCCATGATGTTATGCACTTGACATAATTCCAAAACGTTCCCGCCTCCATATTTAAATAAGCATGAACAACATCAATTTTGAAAAGTAAGATACTAAGATAATTTTTTTTTTTTTTTTTTGAATCACAAGCATTCTATTACGCATAATGGAAACTAATAGTAGTTCGGAAGAAGCCCCATCGATGGAAACAAACAGCGAGATGGATGATACATGCTCAAGTACGTCTCAGAGGAGCGAGGCGGGTGATGGAATATGCCCATCTCATTCGAGTGGAGATGAATCCACAACGCAGGAGGCGAACATCGTGTACATGATCTTCATGGCATCACAGTTGTCTGGAGGTCGAGTTCGTATGCTCGAACACAATATTGGCCTACGAGGGGATCAATATATTCAAGCAGTCTTGAATAGTAACCCCAGAACTTGCAAAACAATGTTTCGAATGGAGGTGCAAGCCTTCCGTTATGTTTGTGACCTCTTACGAGACTCATTAATTATGGACCGTACGGAGAGAGTGTCTGTCGAGGAATCAGTAGGCATATTTTGCCTTCTTGTTGGGCATGCACAGGGTCAACGCATCGTTGTGGACCGATTCGAACATTCAAGCTAGACAATTAACCGCTATGTGAAGAATGTGATGCGGGCACTACATCAGCTTGGGAGGACTGTGATTAGGCGCACTGAGATAGATGGGGTCCATCCTTACATTACGGAGAACCCCCACAATTATCCATGGTTTGAGGTATGAACTTTTCTATATATGCCTTATGGTTTTAAATTTATTGTGCACGTATATTTTATATGATAATTGTTATGTAGAAATGTCTTGGTGCATTGGATGGCACAATGATTAATGCCCGAGCACCATCTAGGCTGAGTAATGCATATAGAAATCATCATGGTCAAATCGCACAAAATATACTGTGCCTATGCAACTTCAATATGAAGTTCACGTATGTATATACTGGCTGGGAGGGTACAGCACATGATGCAAGAGTATTCCTGGATGCCTTGAGTCGACGTCGGAATCAATTTACTATGGCCACCGGAAGGTAAAGTTTGTACTTTATATGATAGCTAGGTTATTTTAATTATAAGTTGGTAGACCAATAATTGATTATTGGTGTAATTCGCGTTGGTTGTGGCTTCATTTCATATTAACTTTTGCAGGCTATTATTACCTTGTCTATTCCGCATTCCCATGCATTGAGAAGTTTATGCCTCTATATCCGCGAGAGAGGTATCATCGGTCTGATCGTTATAGCGGTCGTCAATCCGAGGATATAAAGATTATTTCAACTTTCGACATTCATCGCTGCGCAACATTATTGAACGTACATTTGCGTTATTGAAGAATCGATTTCAAATATTGAGTGTGATGCCTCGCTATCACCCTACGAGGCAAGGGATGCTTGTTACCGCATGTTGTACGCTGCACAACCTTATTAGAACGGTAACGCCAAATGATGAGTTCATTCAGGCAGCATTAGCGCTTCAGTTTAGTGAAGAAAATATGACCGGGAACGACAAGGCAGGCGAGCCCTCTGAAGTGGTTGACATGTCCCATGAGTCAGCCGGAGCTATGGCAGCATAGAGAGATGCGATTGCGATCCCTATGTGGGAAGGTAGGTTTGGAGCATGAACGTGTACAAGTTTATTTCAAAACACTTTATGATTTTGTCATTATTTAGATAATTATTACTGTTTGGAATTTTATGCTTTGGATTGATTTACATTTTCCATATATATACAAACTTATAAATTGCAGGTGAACAAATTTTACGGCCTATAGTAAATTGTAAATAAACAATATATGAGGCTATAAAGAAAGAATATATATTACATATATATCATATAATATGATATATATAAAAAACAATATATCATATTATATATTATAATATATGTATATTTTCATACTAATAAAATAACAATCTATTTTCATATAGTACATGTATAATACTCTGACCTTCTTTATTTTTTTTTCTAATTATTTTTTTGGGTGCGGATAAGATGAGAATATTAAAAACCTGTTAAAATCTACCAGAAGACATAACGCATGTTTTCATGATGGGAGATGACAACGGATTGTAAACTTTCATATGATGCATTCTAATTACATGTAAGGATAATAGCACTATATATTCTATTTAACCTTGCCAACCAGAGAAAACGATGTTTTTTTGGTTGGGAAATAGTCTATTTATTTCATTGAAATGCACGCATAACTTTAATATATAATTGGCTAAAAATAATTCAAGACGTTTGTAGGTAGTTTTTTATTATTGGTTTTTGTAATGTACGTACGTCTGGAAAATTGTTGATAAATAGATGCTATACTACTGAAAGAGCATATCATGAAAATACCCACCTACCCCAAAATTCAATGGTCACTACGTGGTGGAGGAGGTAACGACGGATTGAATAATACAAAACAACAAATATATCTAATGAATAAAGAAACTCAAGGGTATATCCGTCACAATCCATGGCAATTTTTTCCCTATATTTATATATATAAAGATAATGGCATAAAAGAGCACATATTTTGAGCATAGGTACAAAATAAAGTATCTTCTGCTAACAACCGTTCGGTTTACATTTCACACTAATGATTTCATAGGAAATGTTTAAGGTAACATTAACTGACTTACATTATCATTAAGTTTATACATTTTAACATGACATAATAAGGTAATAAATAAAACCCAAGATATGATCAACGCACAATTGTACTTCATCTTCATTGATTGAAACTTGCTATCCTCTTTTTTTTTTTGTTCAGCCGCTAATCTTTGACTTCTCCATTCTGCTAATTGCAACGTTCGCTTACAACAAACTGGTAGCGAGATTGAAGCATCAACCCATTGGAAAAATTCGTACTGGTTTTTTGCCTTATAGTATCGACAATTAAAAAAACGCCTCCCAAAACTGATGGGCTTGGCCGACGTCCGCAGTTTGCATGGCATGCCACAATAACATTGTGGTATTCGTCCCAATAGCAGCTCCTCTTCTGGCCTGATAGGATCGGTTGAATTTATGGACACACTGATTCTAGTTGCCATAGTTCTTGAACAAAAAGTTAAAACGAGAAAGTCAACAATGTTGGAAGAAAATGGTTTCTCACATTCCTTCCAACATATACATTCCAAACTAGAAGAATGTCACTTAAGCAAAATCAAGAGATGAAATCACCTGGTGGGCTACCTAGCTACCTATCTACTTTTTATTTGAGTTTTGTGGACTTCTATACTACTCAAGTGGCAAAAGCACACAAAGTGTTCTTCAATCGAAGCACTTTCCGAAATGACCTTGTGGGCTAGCTACCTACCTACCTAGTCTTTATTTTCCTCAAATTATCTTGCTTTAGTTTAGTTAATATACATACATATATATATTGCTATATGCACTACTCTGATGGACAGAAATTATTTCTAATGTTATTACAACGAAAGATTAACGTCGAGAGTATATATCATAATAATCATGGGGAACAAATTATAAGTCTGTGTGGCTTGGAGTACGATTATGCAGTTTGACATGTCATAAAACAACAACAAAAGGACGAATAAAATGGTTTAAAAAAAAAATCTGCAACTATTCATGAGATATTATCACAAAAATCGCAATGTGTTCAGAATTATTGTATTGTTCAAGATTCCGCAAATTTCAGAATTTATTAATAATTGATACCATTTTAGTGCCTAATTCACCAGATATAGAACTTCATCAAGCAATGCAATGCAATCCCATTGAAGTCCAATAGATACATGAATCATCAAACCAACATTTGGATGAGAATAGCAATTGTCAATATATATACTAATTCTAATCGTATTTAATGCTCTTTGAACCCATCTCAGATACTTTTCTGCTTGTTTGTTTGTTTTAGGGAGAATATATTCAGTTTCAGAGTAATTTGGTGAATGAAAGCATTCAAGAAGAAGCCAAGAGACAAACAAGCACCAACTCAGCCCCCAAGTAAAACACTGCTAATTAATTAATTACAAGCTAAATCTACTATTTTTAACCCAAAACATTTATATCATCCAATCTCTGATTAGAAAATCCAGACAAGAACGATATAGATACATATGTATTTGAATGTGTCTAGATGCAAATGCATGTATTTAATAAAAGCAACAAAAATGGAAAAAAAGCAAGCAGCCATATCTTGGCTTGTACTAAAAAGAAAACCACAGCCGAAATACGTGCAAGACAAAAACAAATAGAAAATACAATGAATTGTGAAACCCCACAAGGGTGATATCAAAGCAGTAAAGAGAATTTATCAAAACCAAAGAGGAGCAAAACTTGAATCTTTACTTTGGACAACCTAAATTTCATCACAATAGAAAAGTAGCAAACACTAAAACAGGTTCATCAAACTTTCGTAGATCAAAACAATCAACAGAGACTCATAAACCTAAAAAAACCATAACCTGAATGCCGATGTCAAGCAAACCAATTGCATCACAATTGAAGCCTAGAAAAAAACATGCAACCCAAAAATCAAAAGAAAGCCTTGGGTTTTTTGCACAAAATGGTCGAATGGAATTCAAATATGTCAAATATGCCTTACTGCTTCAGACACTGCTTCAAGCACTAACTTCACACAAAGAAACCCATTGTTGCTCACAAGAAACATGTGGCAAACTCTATTTTTGCTGAAGACTTCACCAATATAGTATAACTAATACTAATATTAAACAAATTTTTAATGACAAATTGTGAAATTTACATTTTAAAAAAATTGAAAAACCAGACCGGACCGGACCGGAAACTGGTAAAACCGGAAGTACCGGTTTAGGAGACTAACCGGTACGTAATCGGTTTTGAAAAATACAAAAACCGGTACATACCGGTTCGGTCCTAGATTTTATCCAAAATCAGACCGAACCGGACCGGTTACACCCCTAGGGAAATCCCACTTGCTTAGCAGAGGTTCCCAATGAACATACTTAACAACTTCCCTGAGAGGGTTCTTAAATAGGGCCCTCCCTGCAGAGAAAATGGAAAGCAAATAAAGGATGCCACAACTCAGAAAACGCAAACATTAAAAGCTCGGGAAACTAAAATAAAAATCAAGAGCAGATACGCTGGTTCAAGTCCAGGAGAAAATCCAATAAACACCCAAAATAAATAAGTTGAATATAGGTTTTCATTGATCGAGTCCAATGAAGTGCCAGGGAAAAAGGGAATTTTAACAATTCTATTACTGACCCGTAGGATATGTGACACGTAATTTGGGAAATGGTGCGTGAACAGACCAATTTAGCATCCACCATTAGAACCGGAACCCTAACATTTCGAGTATCCAATGTACAAATTTCCAATTGTTTAAGACGCTCAACAAAGTATGTACAACAACAACATCTTCAAATCAGACGAGATCACACTGTGATCCCAACCACTGTTTGCATTAAATCCAACCAAATCAATGTTTTCAACCAAGATTCGAAACCCATTCAGAAAACCCTAGTGGGTCGAGGACTTTGATTTCGTTTTAGATCTAATCAAAAATAGGGGAACTTACCTTGTTCCCAGTTGGTAGTTGTGCCAGAATGATTGAACTCGAGAGTCTGCAAAGGAATCTCGTGCTTGCGTCCTTCGATTCAGCTGGAGAGGGAGGGTCTTGAAACCTCCACAATTATGGAGAGTTGAAACGCTGGAATCGCGGCACTCTTGAAGATCATCGAAAAGACCAGATCTCACTTGTGTTTAGATGAGTATTGAAACGCAGGGCGCAGAACGATGATCTGGGACAGTGAGGGGAGACAGACGAATGGGCGAGGAAACTGTTTCCCTTTTGAGGGGAAAGAGATGAATCGGTGAGGGGAAAGAGATGAAACGGGAGATGGATCCGGAGGACAGGCCATTAATGCAAACATGGTAGGACCCACGATTTTATGTTTTTGAGAAAGATAAAATTCTCATTTAACTTTACTTCCAAGCACATCCAACTGTGGGACCCATAAAAATTCTTCACACTCATATAAAATTTTCACTCATCTCATCTTCACACTATTCACAAAAATCTCAAAATTCTTATCTCGTCTCACTCCCCAAACCTACCCTTAATCTCTGTATTCAACTTAATATTAAAGATATGGATAATATCTTTTTTCTTAATCATTTTATAGTACAATTTTGTATAAAGATAAACATAATATGTGGGTATTGCAAATTATATAGAATTCTCAGATAGTATAAATCCTATATAAGCATTTAATGTTGTATGTGGAGTTATTTTAGAAGTTTTTAGTTAAAAATGTTTTTTTTTTTTTTTTTTGAATATTCAAGCTTTCATCATTAATTTAGCATATGTTGGATACAAAGAGGGATTCCCTCTATTGTTATGCTCTCCTGAGAGAGTTTTAGTGCATCCTTAGCTAGTGCCTCGAGCAATTCAATTTCATGAAATAATTACAAGAATCTCATTTCTCCCAAGGGGTTAATTGTAAATACTTAGTTTTTACATTTTTTCCGATTTAAGTCGTAGAGTCGTTTGGATTAATAAACACTCTCAATTTATTTCATCTCATCTCATAATTATGATTTTTTTAAATTTCACATAAAATATAATAAACAATTCAACTTTTTCAAATTTCAAAATAATAATAATATTAAAAAATAATATTCTAATAATATTTTTTTAATTTTTATCCAAAATCATCTCATCTCACTATCCAAATAACTCATTAGTGTTCAACTCTCATAAAATTGATACGTGATGTTTAAGAAACTCACAATTGGAAAATCTCTCAAATCTCCTATAAACTTAAATAAGAGGATTACCGTACCATATATTATAAGTATGCCACATGTAAGCCATCGCTTGGCTGACGTGGATATTGATGCCATATGTCAAACAATTAAAGACCAACACGTGGCCTCATGTGAATTTTCTAACATGATATAGTCGATCTATATTACTTACCAACTTTAGGGTAAGACCACTTGTACCCAATTAGTGCTCTAAATGTAAATACTAACCAGCATGCAAAGACAGCAATAATTCCGAAGGGCTTTAGAAAACAGAAGATTTCCTAGGAAATCTTGATTTTCTTTATTTATTTATTGCGTATGATTAAACAAAAGGATATAGATAAGTTTGAGAAAGCATGTGGGCTCTTTAAATGATTTTTCAATACATTAAATGCCCACTATCAATAAATTTGTTTTGGTGAGGGGGGAGTACCCATTAATTACATTTATTGAATTGGGGGAAGAACTAGAAGACCTTTGAAACTTCTCATTTACGTTCCATTCTCCATTTGTCTTCAATTTGTCATAAAGATCATTCTTCTTCATGGGGTGTTTAATTTCGAAAAATCTATAAATTTTTCAAAAATGTGGCTCTACAGTCACCGTTGGGAGCTCCCGCCGGGGCTCCTGCTAGTTTATTTTAGTTTTTTTTTTAACATATATTTTTTAACACTTTTAAATATTTTTTTAAAAATTTACAACATTATTAAAAAATATTTACTTAATCATTAAGTAAAAAAATATATTAAAAAAAAATCAACTATACGCCCGAGCAAGAAGAGTAGCTTTTTCCTTTTCAAAATATAGACCCTAAAAAATATGACTTATGAATTCATAGGAATTTAATAGGATTCTCAAGAATATATATTAATAAGATTCTCATGTTACTAAACCTATTCAAATAACTAGTGATCATCTTCTAGCTCGCCAGAATCTTCAAGCCTATCCCATTTGAAATATGTAAATTATATTGCATTTTTACTTATGCCACGTTTCTTCCTCGGTGACAGTAGGAATTTTTGTCGCTCCCAAAATATCTCTATGTTTTTTCCTCTTAATATCTCAAAAAATTATAATTACAACTAGGTCATCTTAAACTTACTGTTCAAATGACTTTCTTCACGTGATACACCATGTGGTGCCACATGGTTTATTAAAAAATGGGTGTTTCTAGCGTGCCGTCCAACTTTGATTGTTGGGCGTGCCCACTAATGTAAATTACACATTTTAATTTTCTTTTCTTTTTTTTTCTTTTTCACATTTTTAAACATCTTTAAATAATTTTTTTTTTAAATACGCTAATACACTAAAAGTCAATTTCTTAACCATTAAACAAAAAAATAAAAATAAATAAATAAATACTTGAGCGGTCAAAACGAGGGGATGAACTCATGGGGTATACTATCATTTTCTTTAACAAAAATATATTCAAAATAAAAGGAGATCGGATAACACAAAAATATAAAAATTGAAATCTTAGATTCCCTCTGTCACATTTATGTTCGTGTTTTTTAATTTTATTTTTAATAAATCAAGTGGCACCATGTCAAGAGAGCCATTGAACCGTAAGTTTCAAATGATCAAATAGTATTATTCTTAAAAGAAAAATACTTTAGTTATAGAGGGATTACATAAAAATAAACTTATAAATTGACGTGACTTGATGTGGTACGTCAGATTTAAAATTATTTTTATTGTAAAATAGATCTAATAAATCTCATGAAACTATATTAATTTATAAATTTACTTTTATGTAATCTATTTATCTTTATAGTAGTGCTCTTCTTAAAATATCTTCTTCATAAGAAAGTAGTTGGGAAGAAATCTCGAACGTTTAAATTCATTTCAGTACAAATTCAAGATTAACAAAAATCTTTAGATTGCCCCATCCTAAAACATCGCATTTCTTAGCATTTAATTTTGTCGAGAGACTATTATTATTATTATTATTATAGTATTATAAAAAAAAAAATTGTCGAGAGACTCGCATGAATAATAATTAATAATATATGACTAATTTTATTTATATATTATTTTAATCTAAATGCTAAATTCTGAAAACAAAATCTAGTTAAACTTAAGTCTCGTTTGGTTACACAGATAAAATGAGATGAGATAAAAAAATCTATAAATAATAATGAGATAAAGTTTGAATAATACTGAAATTGTTTGAATTAGATTTTTATAGAATTTTGAGAAAAGATAGAGAAAAAGTTAAATAAAAAATTATAAAGTTAAAAGAATGTTATAATATAATTATTTTAATATTATTTTTATTTTGAGATTTGAAAAAATTAAATATTTTTATATTTTATTTAAAAATTTAAAAAAATTATAATAATTAGATGAAAAAATTAAAAATTAAAATTAAAATATTTATATTTAAATTATATTTAAATATTAAAATGAGATAGATTTTGAAAAGTGTGTGAAACCAAACCCACCCTTAAATCTGTCAAAAAAGTAATAGAACTCTTTAGTGGCCTTTAGGCGATTTCAAACAGTCAAACTTTCACCAATTTCGGAGATTAAAAAAGCTTGTTCCCCACTTACCTTCTCCATGATAATGAAGTTGGGTACTTTTAATAATGTTTAATTACCATAAAAGTCATCCCGATAATAAATACATCGTCATCTACCTTAACGGTATGAGGGGGTAGTTTCGTAAACGGCAATCCTTAGTGATGGAGATTCATGATCCTCTGACTTGAGCATCCTATAATATATTTATATTATCATGGGTTCATCAAAGTGGCTTGGAGGCCACCACGTGTTCATACCCAATAATATGTTTTAAATATAAATATATATATATATATATTGGGGCACGTGAGCATTATTACTGAGATCACGTGATGAGTTGAAAAAAATGGCATTGTTTATGTCATCATGAAGCAATCATTTTTATTGGTATTGGTCGGATAATTGATGACCACTTTCACAAATCATAAGTCCTAGTTTGTTTTAGTAGATTAATTGTGATGAAAATTAAAAATTATTAAAATATATTTTTTTAATATTATTTTTATTTAAAAATTAAAAAAAATTAAATTATTTATTTTATTTTATATAAAAATTTAAAAAAATTATAATAATGAGATGAGATGAGATGAGATGAGATGATAATGATTATGAATACAAACAATACCTTTTGTTTAGTGTATCCTTTTCTTTCTAATTGAATTGGGATCATCTTTTATCTTATCTTGAATATCTATCTAACTAAATGCCTCTTTTGGAGGTTATTATTTATTTTTGTACTTACTCTTTATTTTTCGATAATTTTTTTTTTATCATATAACTCATTTAATATGTTTATTCTCTATTTAAATTAGATAATCCAATTCGAACAGAAGAGAATCTCTATCCTTTATAATATAAAATGTTATATATTATACTTCTTTTCATATCTACTTAGTATGATGATGTAGACTTAACCATCAATTCTTGAATTTTTGTTTTATCTAAATAATTGATGCACAATGTTACATCAACACAAGATTATTAAAATGTTTATTTTAATAATAGATAAATGTTATTAACACGTGTGTTTAAATAAAATGATAAAAATGACAAATCACATGTTGATGTGTAGTATGAAAAATAATAAATAAATTTTTTCTTAATAATAACGTCTACTTTATCAACAAATTAAAAGGATCAAATATTACGAAGTCCGCGTATTGTAAATATTACATAGCTCTCATCAGTGTAGTTGCATGAAAATATGCTGCGAGGCAAGGGCTGAACTTGGTCTAAGAAGGACATTATTGTGTCATCGCGTATTGGCATTTGGAAAAAGTATTGCTTACAATCTAAATTATTAATTACAAGTACTATTGAAAAACATATTGGTTTTCTAAAGAAACTCTAATGTTAAACTGGTAGGAATAAATGGAAGTGAATCACCACGGTGGCTCAGTGATCCATGAGTTTAGTAGTAGGTACTAGCTTCTACAGTCGAATCTCACAATAAGAAGCGTTCAGGATTATTGATGATACATTGGCTTATGGACCATTGATGCTCTCATGGAATTGAAGTTAAGCTATGGCTCAAGTTCGTTTTGTACGAAGTGTTTGCGATTCTCGCTATCTAGACCCCTCTTGTCTGACTCTCCAGTAAGTTAGATGCTTTTATAATAATATCCTAGTAGAAAGTCATCTCCGATCACCTCTCTAACCTTTTTAGCCGAGAAAGAAAAAATATATAGAAGTGAAACTTGTCATTACTTATTGCGAAAACATCAGCACGTACCCTAATGGGACGATTTAGTGAATTATATACGTAGTTTGACATGGTATTTTCGACTTAATTTTTAATAAAAAAATACTTTTCGATATAATTTTAATGTGTAAAATACATTAACATATATTGGTAACAGGCTAAAGTAAAATAAATATATATTTATCACAGAAGCAGCGGAGAAAATGAAGGGGGAAGAGATGACATCATGCAGCCCAATGTTGGGTTGACCCCGGGGCAATAAAAGCATTTAGTGGTGTAATACTGTAAATTCGCCCTTTCTTTTTTCTTTTTTGTTTTTAATAATCCTCCACTCCACACCCTCCAAATAATCAAAAACAAACATAAAAACTCCCCTCTCAAATTACTCTCTCTCTCTCTCTGAACTTCACGTCCAGTTTCCCTTGCTCCCTCTAGCCGGAGACACCATTCTCCGGCGCCACAGTCCCGACCCAAAACCGTACCCATTTGTTTCGATCAGACCCTGGAACCCTCCCTCGGATCCGATCTGGGCTCCAAGTTAAATCCAACCTGGGAAAGAGTAGCGAGTTTAATTAGCAGTAGAGATAGGGAGAGAGAGAGTAGCATAGAGAAGCGAGAGTGAGAGCGATAAGAGAGCGAGAGAGAGCTGAAGAAATGTACAAGAACCAGCTTCAAGAGCTGGCCCAGCGGAGCTGCTTCAACCTCCCCTCGTACACGTGCATTCGGGAAGGTCCGGACCACGCGCCCAGGTTCAAGGCCACCGTCAACTTTAACGGGGAGATCTTCGAGAGCCCCCACTACTGCTCCACCCTCCGCCAGGCCGAGCACTCCGCCGCCGAGGTCGCTCTGAACTCCCTCTCTAACCGCGGCCCCTCTCACTCCCTCGCCGCCAGGATCCTGGTGAGTCCCCCCTACCTCCCTTCTCTTCAAGGTCCGTTAGGGTTCCGTCACTTCCTTAATTTAAGCCTTCGATTTGGTTTCACTGCTACCGATCAATCAGTGTCACGAAACGAGTTTTCTTTCATATATTGTTTGCTAACGCGCGCCGCCTGTTCCGTGCGCCGTTCTCTCTGTTTTGCGCTTTACTTTATTTACTTCGTGCTATCATGCGCCGTCTGTACTGCGCACACAGCTTTCTCTGTTTGTCCTTAATTTCCCGGCGGATTTGAAGAATGGGCTTGTTCTGTGAAATGACGGAAACGCCCTTTCTCCGCTTTTGGGCACTTGCTTATTGGCAGTGGGATTTTCTGACCTTAGCTGACGAACAGTGACTTCTAAATAAAATCATGTACTTTCTGTGTTTCATTGTTTTTGGTTCAATTTTGGGAAGCTTCTGGGAGTGAAGTGTCTGCGTGTGTATGTGAGAGAGTGAGAGAGAGAGAGGAGAGAGCCATCTGGTTCTTGTTTTGTCTTTTATGCCTGGGAACGAGCTGTACTGTTTCTCCTGGATTTTCCGGTTCAATGAATTGCTCATTCAAGGGCATTTCGGTCATAAAGGTTGTGTTTGCTGTTAGTAGTGAGAGCGGTTGATGACCGGAACTTAGCAAACCCTTGTTCTTCCGCGTATTGACCCTCTGATTGTTTACCAAGAAAATAGAGGAAACATAATGCCAAATAAATATTTCAGATCAATTTTTTTGTTGTCACAACTTCCAGAAGATTAGACAACAAAATATTAACAAATCAACTCAGATAACTGAAGTGGTTGTTTCGGCATCAATCAGTGGAGGTTTTTGCGTTTCTGGGTCCCAAATGATAGACACTTCTGGTATTGGGTTCCAGTTAATAAATATGAAGAGACGTGTCCTTTTTTATTAAAAAAAAAAACTCTACGCTTTTCTAGGAGGTTTTCAAGTAGATTGATACCTTGGACTGTCACATAAACAATAAGGAAATTAGAAGATGAAGCATAAGATATACCTGCATAAATTAGTTTATCTTTTCTGTTCTTATTTTTTCTATAAAAAAAACAAAAAACGAAAGAAAAGAAAAGTGAGGTGTTGGAGGAGGTTAGGCTCAGGCTAGCTAGTAAAATAAAGTTAAAATTAATTTTTTCCATTGGAATATCTAAATGCATATAGCAATTTATGTTTCTCAAAGATGTGGGATTTTAACTTGCAGTTTGAAGTCTTAAATTTTAATAATGTAGAAATTAATGAGGATTTAACACATTCATTGATGGAAATAATTAATGGAAACAGATGTTTATGTACCTATGGATTGGAGAAAATAGGTTTATCCTTTCAAAAAGGGGCTATTTTGTATTTTCCAAAAACCCAAAGGCTAAATTTATGACTTTTGTGACCCTCATTTAACTTGGATATGCAAATATACACTTTTCAAAAATAAATCGCTTTTTATATATGTGGACTTTTATTGGTTGTCAAATTTATGCCAGCTAAGGTACCATAAATTTATCTATTCATATAAGTTGCATAACTGTTGTCCAAATTTGTTGGATTAGCTGCACTTATCCTGTTTGAAGCTTCCCCTATGCTCGAAACCATCGATTTTTTGGTCGGTGACTCCTCAATCTTTTCTAAATACTTCCTGAGATTATAATTTTAATGCTTGATAATAGACTACAGGATGATAGATAAGAGAGGCCTGATTTCAACTGATGGACTATTAAGTTTATACGAGAAGGGATGCTGGTGATATAAGTAGATGCATATAATTCAATGTCATTTTCATGAAGGAAAGTCTACATTCAAGATATAATTGTATGGAACATAACTAAGCAAACACCATGTATAGCCTACCACTTTTACCTTACTTTTTGAATTATATTGGGAATATCTATGCGTTTCACTAAGTGGTTACACTTGTCAACATTTGTTGTTATATTGGTTGTTAGTTTGGTTGTTCTGATACTGATTAGACTTGATTTTGGTTAGGATGAGACGGGGGTTTACAAGAACCTCTTGCAGGAAATAGCACAAAGAGTTGGAGCCCCATTGCCACAGTACATAACATTCAGGTCAGGCCTTGGACACCTACCTGTTTTCACAGGGACCGTGGAATTGGCTGGAATTACATTCACCGGGGAACCTGCTAAGAATAAGAAACAAGCTGAGAAGAATGCAGCTATGGCAGCTTGGTCATCTCTAAAACAACGTGAGTCTTTGTCCAACTTTATTTTGATGGTTGGTGTGAGAGTGTAAAAAGTCGGAAGACAGGTCTCTTTCGCTAGTGGGGTAATGCTGTTGGGCATATTGGATTCATTCCTTATTAAAACTTCTATATGGAATGGCATCGTTAGAGGATGAATCTCGTACCTATCTCTGGAGCTCCCATTAAAAGTACAAACAATAATTTTCAAAACATGTTTGCATATGAAGATTCTCTATAAATGTGGCACAGAGTTGGACTTGGTGTTCCAACCATCATTTTGGATTGAAACCTGATAGTTGTTACTGAAGGTTAAAATCTATGGTGGACCAGTTATTGATTCAGTTAAGACTTACCTTTTCCATAATTTAAGGCTCAATGTCATGAGATTAGTGACGCTCTCTCTCTCTTGAGTTGTCACCAATGCTCGTAGATGGAGCTTGTGAACTTAATACTGAATAGAAATAATTTGTTTTCTTTCTGGCCAGTCCCAAAAGAAGCTGTGGGTTCTTCATCCGAACCAGAAAACAATGATGAGCTGGAACAGATCACAATAGCACGGGCTTTACTGAAATATTGTTTGAAGGAGAAGATGGCAATGGCTAACCCCAATGCTCCAATACCATTTCCTAGGAAGTTTACAATTCAGAGCCCCAGGCCAACCAGTCCACAAACTCCCCCTGCTACCACATCAAAGATCCTCCCATTAATCTGCCAGAAGACAGCTCCTCGAAACAGACTGCCATCAACAATAGCAAATGATGGCCAGGTGCTACCGTCACAGCATTATTCACTAGAAGGCCGTGGGAACCGTCCTCAGAAGTTCCCTGCAGCAGGAGCAGCTCCTTATGTTCCCATCCGACAATTTAGGACACCTTGCCATGGTATTGCGCCACCAGTTACAATACGAACTGCAGTGCCCGTTTACTCTGCACCACCGCTACCACCACCATCCAAGCCAACCCCTCAGGTGATGCGGGCCCCATCTGTCCGAGTTGCTCCTCCGGTATCCATTAGGCAGGCTGTTCCAGTATTTGCTGCTCCACCAGCTCGCAAAGAAGATTCCCCTGTTGTTCAAAAAGAAGATCCTCGTACTGTTACTGCTTCTGCCCAACCAAGTCAATTACCAGCTCGAGTAGAAGAAACCGGGAACACAAGTGCAAGCAGTCCACAAGAATTTGAGACAGTACAGAGCCTGGAACAACTCAAAATCTAATGATGATTAAGGTGGACTTGAATTCATGGAAAGGTTTGTTATGGTTTTGCGCTGGTCTGAAGTTTGGCTTGCCTGTCTTTTTATCATCTGTTATTTGAGTGTTCTTTAGCTCTTTTTTGGTTACTGTTACCATCTTTATTTTGTTAAAAGCTACAGCGCAGATTAAATTAGCATCAGTAGTCTAGAATCTTTGCATTCAACAACAGTTGCGTCTTCTCTGCTCATCCCAGTATTGCTTGTGCATGTAGTTATATTATATGTGAGAGTGTACTTGCAAAGGTGATTAATTGCCTTTTTCTATGAGAACTTGGTTCAGAGCTCTTGATGAGTGGCCGGCTTGCGATGACTGTGGCATTCAGGGAAGAAATGTTAGACGTGGTCGATTACATGAGTTTTATCTTCCACAATTTTGTAGTCAAACACCCCTCCAAATTTATACAATCATTTTATAGAACCTTTTGTCTCAAATTCTCCTTTCATTCCAAATCACGGAGAAATTAGCTATCCCGAGGTGAGGGGGGGAGAGTTGTTTCTGTTGGTCTTTTCCACCGTGGAATCCAGGAGAAAATAAAAAGTCACGAGGAGAAGAAAATGTCTCCAATCAAGGGAGAGGAGACGCCCATTTTATCAGATCGTGCACACTAAAATTTGCATTGCACGATGGGAGAAAAGTTTTAGCCTCCCGTTTTAGATAAAAGTTAAAAGTTGAATAAAATATTGTTAGAATATTATTTTTTAATATTATTATTGTTTTGAGATTTGAAAAACTTAAATTGTTTATTATATTTTGTATGAAAATTTGATAAAATTGTAATTATAAGATGAAATGAGTTAAGATGGTTTCTCAATCTAAACGAAGCTAATTATGATCAAGACGGATCAAAGAGTCAATGATCTGGATATCTTGGTGTTAACATCTTGTAATGGGTTGCTTATCAATCTCACTACTTAGCCTGCGTTGCTCTAGGTTAGATTTTCATCTAGAGGTAGGGTTTGGTCCTGGACTTGGTCTTGCCGTTCAACTTTTGTATGTAAGCCGAAAAGATAGAGGAAGCAAAACATATAGAAGAGGGACTTGACTAGCCCCAATGCCATAGTGGTACGTTTATGGGTTTATGGAGGGCAATTGTCACTTGTCCTTTTTCCCCACCCTTTTCAGAGGCCAAGATCGTACTCCTTTAAATGCTTCCCCACACTGTTCTTGGTGCAATTGTAAATGGCAAGTTATGCACACCACCACACGACTTTCACTTCTGATTTGAGGCTTAGGCTTAGGTTATTCTTTTAGCAGAGTAATTGTAGCATCTGAAAGAGCAATAAAAGTTACTCAAGAGATGAATTATGTGATTGTTGAAAATCAAGAATTTGTACTATTTATTCTTCCTCAACAACCTTTAATTGTTACCTAAAAAACACTACATTTTGATTGTTTGTGGTAGTCACCGGAAAATTCATATGGATGTGCACTATGATATATGAGACAAATGAGAAATGCTGCTCATCTTAGAGCATTCCCAATAGTTCATTTATTCTATCCTTCAAAATACATTATCAAAATTCACTTTTTCTATTTTACATACTGATTTTTGCAAAAAGTCATATATCAGCTTATCTATTTTTTTTATACCATTTAAATATTCTTTTTTTAATATTTTTTATTCATTTCAAATATTTCTTTTAACTATCAATTAATTTACAATATCTTCATATCTTTTGATATTTATAATATCTCTTTATATATAATTATGTCATATTTCAAATTAATCCAAGTTTAAATGCCAAACTACTATTACAAGGTTTTGATCCAAGTGATTTTCTGCTTCTTTACCACCTTCAAATAGCCAATTAACTGACGGCTATACTTTTCCTTCATTCGTTACGAGGGTCATAGTCGCCAACTCGTGTGGAAATCTCATTTGCACAAAGGCAGCAGAGAAAAAAGTCCAAATGAGAGAGAAAATAACTAAAAATATTTTAGAATTGTAAGCAGTATTCTTTACGTCTAGAGGATTATTATAACAAAATGTAAAATAAATATCAAAATATAAAATCCATTGGAATGGTCTTTTATCAACTTTATTTATATTTTATAAAAAAATGTATTTTACATGAGTCATTGAATGTTCTTAAATTTTGTCATCTCCAATCATACTTATTTTTTGGAAAATATTTTAGTCACAAAGGAATTATATAAAAATAAACTCACAAACTGATGTGATTTAATGTGATTCGTCAGATTATAAAATTATTTTTATTATAAAATAGATCTAACGAATCAAATGAAATCACATTAATTTATAAAATTATTTTTATATAATTCTTTTATAGATACAACAATACTCTATTTTTGTATCACCTTTTAAATAATGAACATATATAACCACTTTAAATGTGCCGTGTGTCAGCAAGCGTGTAAGCAAAATGGTTGGTGGTTATTTTATTCTCGCCCCTTTCATCAGCATATTTAGTAGACATCTGCAACCCAAACTGTGTGTAAGGATTCGACCCTAATCATGAAGCAAGTCCTTTTTTTCTACAAATAGCCAAACCAGAGCATGACAGAGTATTACATAATCAAGCCTTGTGAATGCCCAAGATGCATCTTGTCATTCCCATTCATTTATTGCCCTTGTAACCATCTTCTGTCCTTTCCCTTAAGGTTCAGCCAATCTGTTTTATTTTTTTTCTTAGATCTTGAACTTCATCTTAAAACAAAAGGCTGTGGGTCACAATTTTTCTTTTTTTGGTAGATTCCATTGCTTATATTCACTCACAAACTGAATACTAAGAACACTGAATTTCTTATCTTACATTTTGCAAATTCTCAATCACAAATGTTGATGTGACATATCTCGGATGGTTTCATATTTGGAAAATACTACTATGCCCACTCAATTTGACACCTCTATTTGACCACTTGTCTTTTTTTATTTTTTTATTATTATTTTTTTTTACTTAGTGATTAAGGAAGTGATTTTAAATGTATTGATGTATTTTTTTTATTTTTTAAATGTATTTAAATATATTAAAAAAATATGAAAAGAAAAAAAAAAAAAAAAAAACTAGTTTACGCTGGGCGGTAAGCCCAGCGGTCAAGAAGGGGCGGCAGAGTAGCCGCACCCTTCATATTTATGCACTTAAATGAACGGTGTATAATGCACGACATCAATATGCATGACAGAATGAAAGAGCATTTTTTTTCAAATGATGATGAAACAAGTAAAAACCTTGCATCTCTGTGGTATCGTTTAGATATAGAAACGGTTTCATCTCATCTCGTCATTATAATTTTTTTAAATTTTTACATAAAATATAATAAACAATTCAATATTTTTAAATTTTAAAACAATAATAATATTAAAAAATAATATTTTATTCAACTTTCATCTAAAACCATCTCATCTTATCTCACTATCCAAATAAGGGCATATGTCATTGTTATGATATGTCCAAAGAATTGGAAAACTCAATGTTATGCAAGGTAAATAGATTATTAAGGTGGGCCAAAACCAAATAGATTTTTGGCCATACAGATCTCTGGTCTACACAACCCATTTCTAATGCGGTTGGGGGGTCCTCCACTCACTCTCTTACTGTTCATAACATTTTATAATTGGCAACATCTAAATCACATTGATAATAACTAATGAATCTGAAGCACAAGTGAAGAACCGTTCCAAACCCCAGCAATTGGGTGTCCATGTTCTTAAAAGCTCTCACAAGCTGGTGCTGCATTCTCTTAGGATTTTTCTAGTCTCATAGTAACACCTAATTATTCTTATCTTTATGACAGCTTAGGGGTACCCATCAGGTGGTTATACATAATCAATCAGTTTGAACAAAGAAATGCCATTTTTTCTCTCTCTCTCTCTTTAAGGACTTTTGTCATATAGTGGTCTTGCATTCAACAAGGGTGACCACCCCTCCCTTCCAAAGTGACCAGTTTTTGCTTAGGCAACACCCCTAACCACCAAGAACCAGCATTGGCATCTTTATCCATTTGTGGGTTTAAACCTTTATGGTGAAAACAACAGAGCATGGGATAGTGAAAATGATGTTAGAAAAAAGGGTACTACTTCCACCACCACCACCACAACAACAATTATAAGTGTGCCAAAGAAGCAAAGGTAGAAAGAGAGAGTCTCAAAAGAGTGACAAAGTGGCTGAGTTTTGTGTGGGGTCAAGTCTCCACTTCATAGACACCAACCCACAAAGCAATGACACCTCAGCATTCTATTGATTTACGCAACAACAATTTCTTTTACAATTTTTTTTTTTTTTTTTCATTTTGTTGAGGTGTTTTTTGGAGTTGGCCTTGACAGGATGGGCCCACAAGATTGGACAGGAAATAGGGACCCAAAAGGGAGGAGGGAGGGTTAGATGGGGGGAGCACTGGCATTATATTCCTTTCCTATGAGAAAAGCAATGGCTCAAGGCAAAAGATGTGAACCCTCCACCCATTAGGAAGAAGAACAATCACAAAAGGCAAAGAAAACAAAAGATAAAAAATAAAAAATAAAATGAATTGGGGGAATTGAGGGGACAAAGTGGAAGAATGTTGATCCCATCACATAAACTTTAGAAAAGAAAAAATTATACCCATTTGACTTTCTTATAGCTCATCATACACTATTGATTGTACCATTATATATATATATATATATATATATATATATATATATATAGAAAAAGAAACATGTAATATATATGTCATGCTCAGAGATCTCTCATGAGAGACCCCTTACTTTCTCAAGTCTTGTTGCCCTTCTTTTTTCTTTTCTCTATTAACAAGTACCAAATCCCAAATTAGACATGAACCTCTTCAACTTTTTTATGATCTTAATTGATCATAGTACGTTTCTTCTTCTTTTTTCAATAAAATCATTCTTATATCATCTAACCCTCAAAGCAATATATTTATATTTATATATATATTCTTGTTATTGAAGGAATATCTTATTGAATAGTCTAGATCAAGATTCTTTATTGTTCTTATCCGAACTTTATAATTTAAAATAAGAAATATAGACACATAAAATAAATCTTTAATATTTAGTAAATATTTAAGAGAAATTTTAGTTTTTATCTTAATATGTATTATCCCTACTCACACATGTTTATTAAATGACATATTTTTAGTAGTTGTTCTATTTGACTGATAAAAATATATGAAAGCATATAATATATGTATAATATTTCAATAAATAGGATTGAAAATAATAAAACAAAAATGTCAAGTGATGGAATTTAACTGTTGTATTATTATTTTTAATAAGTAATATTAAATATAATTTTAGAGTGTATCGTGTAATTAGGCTTATTATTAAAAAATATTTTTTTATATGAATCACAAATTTATCAATTTTTTTTCTTTTTTAAAAAAAATACTTAGAATTTGAACATCACAAGATTACAAATATCGTTTTCTCATTTTTTTTTTTTTATTCTTTTAATAGTTAGTGGGGGGAGTAATCTACACAGGAAGAATATACCGAGCTCGTGTTTCGTGTCCAAAAGAGTGAGATGTCTGAGCAGATGATGGCACAGTAATGCCGACAGGACCATGTATAAAAGCATGCAAGGCTTTTCCACGTTTGAAAGTCAAATTCTTTTGCTTTTTCAGATTTTCCGCATGGGATTTATACACCTGGAATTTGGGATTCCAAATTTCACATTGCTTTTTTTGAATTTTGAGTTCTAACCTCATATCCAAACAAAACTTTGCCGCAAAATCAAAAAGGAAAAGAAGAAATTCAAACCAAGATCTCTCTCTCTCTATGATTTTATTTTTTAATTTTGTTGTCATTTTGGGTACATTCTTAATATTTACAAAGTGAGATTTTTCATTTAAATAATAATATGAGATGAAATGATATGATTTTAAATAACTTAAATAAAATATTATTATTATTATTAATTTAGAATTTGAAAGAGTTGAATTATTTATTATATTTTATATGAGAATTTAAAAAAATTATAAGAATGAGATGAGATGAGATGAAGTAAGATAGTTTCTGTATTCAAACGAGTTATGTATTGTGTATTTTGAGAAATATTTTAGCTATAATAAAGTTATTTTATAAAATAAACTCATAAATTAATGTGTTTTTATATGGTATTAATGACAAGACCATCAATTTTTTTTAGGTGGCCACATTTTCTACTTGTGCAACACATTTATAAAAAATCAAAAGAGATTAAAAAATTATAAAAACGTAATTATGTATAAATTCATATCTCCATAATGTGCTACATACACATATAAATAAATTTCTAAAAAGATAATTTAATATATGTTTTAGATTTCTGAAGATAATATTTCGTAAAATAATATTTATCTATTATTATTTTTTTAATAAAATATTTAGAATTTATTTTCGTCACAAAAACTATCAAATGATCGGTTAGAATGTCATCTTTTATTCTAATATGTAAGTTAATTTATCAAATTTTATGTAAAATTTATATATTTTCACATCACATTAAACATATAATACTATAACTGAGACCTTTTTTTTTTTCTTTTTTTGCTCAATGAAGTCTAGAGGATAAGACATTTCAACTATTTGTCATATAGACCATCACTCTTAAATGATTTTTCTTATATTTTCATTTTAGATTATATATTAAGAAGTATAATATTGTATAACAAAAAACTTTAGAATCCATATTAATAATTTTATTATTTCTCTTAAACTTAGTTTTAATTTAATTCGGTGAGGCCACATCCTTGAAAATAGATAATACATAGAAATTAGAGGCATTTCTAGGTATATTGAAATTAGAGCATATGGTAATTATAAATTCTTTTGGAGGCCATTTTCTATATTTATAGAATTATGAATAAAATCTAAAGATATTTTGAATTTGCAAAAAGGTTTGGGGCCAAGGCTTAATGTGGATCCACCACTGTGAGGTATGTCATTGTAAAGTTATTTTTATTATAAAATAAATTTAATATATCAAATGAAATTATTTCAATTTATAAAATTATTTTTATAAAATATCTTTATAATTATAACACTTCTCGAATATCTAATATGTATATCAATTTTGAAAATTTTCTATTTAATTGTTAGAACATATTTTGTAGTTGCTTTCTTTAAGAGCTCAGAGCTGCTGAAATGGAGCCAAATCTATAGTATCAATCCCAATATTTATAGAGTAATACTACATACAGTCGTGGAATGCATAAATATCGTGCAGTCATTTTGAAAAAGAATAGGGTTCACTATTAAAAAATTAATTTTTTTCGTGTGAATTCTATATTTATTTACTTTTTTTCAAATTGACTACACGACGCTTACACATTCACGACTATAAGTATAATTTCTCATATTTATAACTCCATATTAAAATACACAATCATTGTACCAAAAAGATTAATTTCGACCCTTTGCTGAGTGAATAATCTATACATGTTTTTAATTTTTTATATATATATAAACTTCTTTTGTTGCTTCTGTTTCAATATACCATCTGATCTGATCACTGCTTCTTTTAACGTGGCATTTGTGGGAACCACGTGACCCACTTTTCACGCATGCCAAAAGCGGATGCCAAAATGGAAACGCACGCCGTAAATAAATCGAAAATGTCTTTTTTTTTTTTTAGTTGAATAAATAATTTGTCATACATGCGGTAAATAAGTTCTAACCTATTTATTTTATATGTTTAAGATAAAAGAAATCTTAAAAACCACTCGATTTGTCGCTCTCTCTCTTAAAAAGTGATAGGCAAACTCTCCCTCGTAAAAAGCCAACAGATTTGAGTTTGCAGGAGGAGTCTCCCTCTCATTCCCTCATTTATCCATCTATCCATTTTGTCTATTCTCTTTTCTTAGTATTTTTTTTTCAAAGTTTTAAAAAATAGATATACAATTTTTTGTCAACTCTCAAGAGATACGTACAACACAAAAAGACTCCCAAGACAGAAATCATTCAGAGAATAGTAACGGTTATGTAAAAATCACCTAATGTGGTCCTCACGCACTGCTCATAACTATGTGTGGTTCTCACGTGCCATCCTTTCTGGCAGCTTTTCTCACCACACGTGCCGAATCACCACCATTATATCTGAAAATATCTGGCTTTTAAAGTTAAAAAAGACACAAACGTGATGCCTTCATGCGCCATCACAAATTTTAAAATCTATCAGAGTTAGTTCAAATTGTGATTTGTCATTTTTCACATTTATCTTGCTACTTTCCTTATTGTTTAGTTAAAAAAAAAAAGAATTCGTCTCTTGTACGTTTGTCTATAGAGGTTGAGTTCTTTCTTTTATGAAGAATTAGGTTAGTCTCTGTTTAGACAGAGTGTTGTCTCTTAAACTTTTGTTTATAGGTATCAGCAGTAGTGAAGATTAGACCAATCACAAAAAGAAATAGTGTACTAGTAGAGCTCCAAATGCATTAATTGATTTATGAGATAATGGTTGATATGAGAATATCCTTGCATGTATCTGGTCATGGATATAAGTTTATCTGATGAATGAATGATAATAGTTTCCTTTAAAATAAAGATATAAGAAATCTTGATCAGTTTAGGGTGTTTGAGAATGAGATGGGACGAAAATTTTGTGAATAGTAGAGAAATTATTTATAAATAGTAATTTGAGTTACGATATTTTATGAGATTTTAGAAAATGGGAAAGAATGAGCTGAATATGAATATTATAAAGTTAAAATATTATTATAATATAATTTTTGTTTTGAGATTTGAAAAAGTTAAATTATTTTTTTATTTTTTTTTAAATTTAGAAAAATTATAATGATTAGACGAAAAAAGTTAAAACTTTGAAATTAAAAAAAGTTTATATTTGATTGATTAAAAAGGAAATGAAATGAGATGTGATAGAATGAAATGAAATCACCCCATCTTCCAAACAAGCCCTAAAGATGATATGCACAGTAAGAAGACTTTGAAGAAGAATTGATACCAATTCATACGTGGTTTTACGCTTGAGAAATGTTTTGAGCACAAATAAATTTATAAATTGATGCAGTTTTTTTATATAGTACGTCAAATTATAAAAAAAAAATTATTGTAAAGTAGATTTAACATATTACATAAAACTATATCAATTTATAAATATATTTTTATTAAATTTGTTTGTAGTTATAGCACTTCTCATTAAGTTTTATTAAAAGAGAAATGTTAAGCCTACAAATAGATCTTAGAAAACTAAGTTTAAGAACCAAGATGACTTAATATGATACGTAAGTAGATTTAACGTATCATGTTAAACCATAATTAATTCGATTCAAATATTCAAAGAAAAAAAAACTATTTAATATTCTTTATATATCTTTGTCTAAATAATTTTCTTTAATTTAAAGGTAGATGAGATGGGAAATACTTTTTAATTTTTAGTTTTTTCAAGAAATTAACTAATCTGCATGAGGAAAAGTTGATTTAGTTACATAAAATTAAACTATTTCATCTCATATCATATAATTATTATAACTTTTTTAAATTTTCACACAAAATATAATAAACAATTCAATTTTTTAAAATTTTAAAATAAAAATTATATTAAAAAGTTATATTATAACAATATAAAAATTATATTATAAAATATTTCATCTCATTACATTTGAATTGTGTAACTAAACGAGACCTAAGTTTTAAAACATATTTACATTGTGTTTGGATGTTGAGATGATTTTTGATGATATGAATTAATTTATAAATAATAATATTTTATGAGTTTTATTAAAATATATTTAAATATAAATAAATTGATATGAGTTTAACTTAAAAAAAAAAAAATAACTGGTTGCATAATTAGTTTGGGGTTGAATTAGGCTTTATCTCTTGAATGAAAAGACGGTCAATAAACCTTGATGGGGGTTACAGGAGCTCTCTTAATGAGGTTTCTAGAAACTTTTTTTTCTTTCGGCTTTGAATGGTTTCCAGCTTTTCCACCCAAAAAGCATGAAGGCAACACCGTTGAAGAAACCCCGTTTTAATCAAATCGCTTGCATTAATGTCCTCACATACCAAAAAGTTTACTTCATTGTACTCGTACTGAAGTACAAAGGAAAAAAGAAATCATGTTTTTCTTTTAACAAGTGATATTTATAAGCATAAATCTTATAAAAACAAATTATAAAATGATATTTAACAAGTGCTTAGGTTATCTTACATAATTTGAATTGATCTGTAAATAATAGTATTTTATAAATTTCATTGAAATACGTTTTAATGTATGAAATCACTACAACAAATTTTCTTTTTAGTTTTGGTCTCAAAATTTGTTATTTCCATTTAAAAGTGTTCAAATAGATTTTTTTTAGATGAAAAAAATTTCGTCTCTAGTACTCGTTCGAGCGGAAAAAATACCATTAGAATGGATTTTATTTGAGATGAAAAGAAAATTTCGTCCTTAATAATCATAACAGAACATAATTTATTTTGAAGAACTAGTCGCAAATAGTCATTTGTAATGATTAAAAACGTCATAAATAATTATTTGTGGCGAAAACATTGCAACCAAAAGTGTCAATTGTAGCAAACTGATCTCCCAACAAATACTTTTTATGTAAACTTAAAAAAATATATAACCATTTATTACCTTCACCTATCAATAAATAGTCATATAAAATCAGAAAAATTAATATAAAAGCTGCAAAAAAAATCTTCATTACAAAATTCCCTCAAATTCTTAACCACAACAAATTAATTCTAAACAACCTATTACATAGTCTTGAACATGCGGAAAATACAAAATAATGAAACGGACCGAATTTAAAACTTGAGTACTTTTGTTCTTCCCAAATTTGTTCAACTCAAGGATATTCAAGTCTCAAACTTTTTATCTTCTCTTGTAGTCAAGAATAATCCCGAAAAATTTGCATAGACACGAGGCAATTAGTTATTAAAGGAACAACTTATATTAGACTAGACAATTCATAAAGAACATTTTACTTCTATATAGGAAAGCACGAAGACCCTTACAATATTTCTCTAAGAAACCACTCCTAATTTTGCATCAAGTCACTTCAATCATTCCAACCAACAAGATCAAATTCATACAAAGGGATCATCACCTTAAATGCGTCTACAACAAGGATATATAGCCTTATAGGCATATATGAAAAGTAGTCCTCTACAAATAGCAAACACATGATGTATGCTAATGAACATGGAATTCAATCAATACCAACTTTCTCTTTGAACTAGCAATTCAAGCATCTAATGATAACACTTAATTCTAGTTGGGATACATTGAAAAAACTTATTCTATAGCAAAATTGACTATAGTATACTTCCTATAAAACCCAACAACATTTATTATTGTAGTTCTACAACTCTCTACACTTGAATCTCTTTGCACATATATTCCACCCCAATTAGTTGCAATTTATTTTTTTATTTTTAATTAAGATGGTATGCTTCATTCCCAAAATATAACATTCAAACTTTATTATATCTATACACCATCTTACATATTTTGCTAGAATCACGTACTATTTCCAAACCACATAATAATATTAGCCTACAAAATATTTATAAGAGCAAAACTTACAAAATATAGACATCAAGCCTACTCCAAGCATTCATAATTTATAATAATTAATATTATAACAATAAAGAACAGTGTAAGGTACCAATAAAACAAAAACAACATTTCTAGCAAACAACAAACTTTTATATATTTTTAGAAAATTGACAACAAGAATAAAATCTATGTAAGTATACCTCAAATACAAACCAAAAAGTGATTTTTGACCACCAGGTAGGGGCGGAACTACCTTAAGGCTTGGGGGGATTTGGCCCCTCCAAAATTTTTAAAATTTGATGAAAATTAGGTTTTAGAATGTGTTTTTATAAAGTAGACTATATAAAAATTAATATTTAGCTCCCCAAAATTATTTTTTCTTAATTTAGCCCCCCAAACTAGATTTTTTGGTTCCGCCCCCGCCACCAAGCATCCCCAAAATGATGATGAATAGATTTTTCATAGAAAAAATGCATATTCAAACTATAAAAAAATCTCATTTATTTGAAAGAAAAAATAATTCTTCTCATTTCCTAATTCACAAGAATACCCCCAAAATTTCTCCATCTTTGGTATGCTACTCTCTCTCTCTCTAAGCTGTAAAATATCCTAGACTTCTTAAAGTCCGGGGCGCTTTATATTTTTTAGGACATTGTTGACACTTTGAACAAATTAAAAAACGTTCGAATAGTAAAATTTCAAAAAATTAGCACGTTCCAAATTTCAGCCAAATTTCACTGAAATATAACCGTTCGAACTAAAACTATTCCCATTCGAACATATATTATTCTCATTTGAATGGACACTATTCTCATTCGAACAAATTATTACTGTTCGAACAGGTTTGGTACCATTCAAACGGAATTAACACAGTTCGAATGGATATAATAAACCGTTCAAATGATAATTACAATTCGGGCTGTTTTTTACTTTTTGGGACGATATTTGAATTTCGTCCTAAAAAGAATTCGTCCTAAAAGTCAAATTTGTTGGAGTAAGTAGGTTTAGATATGTTTAACTTTTAATGAGACGTTGAAAAAATAATCGATCCTATCAATGATTGGTTTGAGATAGGTTGAGATGGATTTGACACTCAAACATAGCCTTAGGTGCGGTTTGGATAGTGAAATGAGATGAAATTTTTTTAGATGAAAGTTGAAAATTGAATAAAATATTATTAGAATATTATTTTTTAATATTATTATTATTTTGATATTTGAAAAAGTTAAATTATTTATTATATTTTGTGTAAGAATTTAAAAAAATTGTAATAATGAGATGAGATGAGATTAAATGAAACAATTTCAACATCCAAACGCATCATAATGTTATACAAGAAATTCACTTGGACACCAGAGTACTATAAAAGGATACAAGGAGCTGGAGATAAGAGGAATGTACATTTTTAATATGGAAAATGCTACTCTCACCTCTCCATTCTATGGCTCCTTTAGACCGTTGTGAATTTTTATTTTGTTTTTTAGTTTTTTGTTTCACTTAGTGATTAACGAAGTAAATTTTAATGAAATTATAATTTTTTATTTTTTTTAAATATTTAAAAATATTAAAAAATACATATAAATTTTTTTTTTAAAAGATTAATTATACCTAACAATAGCTCGCCGCTGGGAGCAGTGTACATAGCACCGTTCTTTTAATATATTACTGTAAAATTGTAAGTCATTTGGTAAATTAAAACTTCGATAGTACGTTTAAATATTTAGGATGTAGAATGTGAACGAATCGCGTTCAAATGAGTAGTAAGTAATCAAACGTGAGTTGTTATGTTCACGAACTGCTAATGTATTGTTAGAGCAAGTTTGAGCTTATTTACGAGCTACTTACTCTTAATAAAATAAGTTATTTATATTTTATTGAAGAAGTGTCACTTCATTTTATAAATAAGGTTGTCAAAAGGATTTCTCGTAACATAACTATGCTGCATGGAAAACTTTCATTTTTAGTAGTTATTTTTTTAAAAAAGTTAAAGTTTAAAGTGATATATATATATATATATATATATATATAATAGTATAGAGATTTTTTAGATTTCTTACCCCGATTATTAAACATATAATTTTATTCAACAATTTACTAGAAAATGGATATATATTTTTTATTCAACAAGTATAAATGTTGAATAATAGATATATATATATATATATGTATATATTTTGAATGTTGAAATGTTAAAATTACTATTCCTCTCATACTTTAGGTCTCGTTTGTTTTCGTAGATGAGATAAGATGAGTTGAGATAAAAGTTAAAAATTAAATAAAATATTGTTAGAATATTTTTTTTTTAAATTATTATTATTTAAAAATTTTAAAAAATTGAATTGTTTATTTTATTTTATGTAGAAATTTAATAAATTTGTCATAATTATATAAGATGAGATAATATAAGATATATTGTGAAAACAAATAAGGCAAGCTTTAAAACTCAGATAATAGATGTCAATCCAATGAATATATTATTACAGGGACGACTTTTATATGGGATCCCATTAATTCTTTTTATACTCTAAAACTAGAGTGTACATGAACTAATTTCTTGAGGGACAATACTACAGTTATTACTCATCCTTACAGTTCTCTCTTCCCGCTTTGCGTGGCATGCCACTTGTGATAAAAAAAAAAAACAAGTTGTCTCCCGCCCAACATCCCCCCTCCCTTGCTACTCATTTCATCTTCAGAATCAGAAGTCGAAAATACCCAACCCCGACGAAAACCTACCTTCATTTCCTCCAACCTGGCATCCAATCCGCGAGGCATTTCCAGCGTCGTCTTTCGACTCTCCTCCTTTCAACCTCCAATCCGCGAGGCCATGGAAAGACGGAAAAACCTATGATGCATGATAACAGAGCATGATGGAGTTCGTTTATTCATGCTTAATCCAAGCCTCAAGTAACGAAAGTCCAAGAAAGTTCTTGTTTTAACATGTAAAAAGACACTAATAATGCATTTGACCAACTTTATTAAAAATACAAGTGTAAGGGTTAGATTCTGTATATTTTGTAGCATGTTCTTTCTGGTTGAAGTAAAGAAATAACAACGAATCATTTAGAGGAAAAAGACAATAAATTTCTGGCTTGAAGACGAACTGGTTTCTCTTTGGTGGGATCGTTTTCTCTGGCTTGAAGACGAACTATTTCTGGATTTCTCTTGGTGCGAGCACGGGATGAGTTTCTCTTGTTGATGGGTTTAATTTACTTGAAGACAAAGAGGTTGAAGACGAAATGGAGAGACAAGAGGCTTCATTTTTTAATTTTTGGGTTTCTCTTGGTGCAAGCACGAGATGGTTTCTCTGGATTTCTGGGTTCGTTTATTGAAGACGAAGAAGGTTGAAGACGGGATGTGAATCATTAAGAGGAAAATACAATAAATTTCTGGCTTGAACACGATAAATTTCTGGCTTGAAGACGAACTGGTTTCTCTTTGGTGGGATAGGTTTCTCTGGCTGGAAGACAAACTATTTCTGGGTTTCTCTTGGCGCAAGCACAGGATGAGTTTCTCTTGTTGATGGGTTTAATTTACTTGAAGACGAAAAGGTTGAAGACGAAATGGAAAGACAGTCAGCTTTATTTTTTAATTTATGGGTTTCTCTTGGTGTGAGCACGGGATGGTTTCTCTGGGTTTCTCTTGTTTCTAGGTTCGTTTATTGAAGACGAAGAAGGTTGAAGACGGGATGGGTTAGGCTTTATTTTTTAATTTTTAAATGCTTACAACGTAGCATTCCATGTCAAGTGGGGAGTGGGAGCGGGACATCCGAGCGGGGCGGATAGCATTTTCCTTCCTCGTGACCTCATTTAATTTTGACACAAATTTATTCTAATAAAATAGCAAATGTACACCCTACTAGTAGAAATACATGCCATACTAGTAGGGATAGATGTCATGAAGTGGACCAAAGTGTCCTTTTACAGATTCCATACTGATTGAAATTTTCCTTATACTAATTCGGCTACAATATCCCTACTACAGTTTTTGGATTAGGCTAACATGTCTCTCCACATATCTAAATGGTCTAAAATAAAAATACTCCTGATCCAAATTAAACCAGTCAATAAAAACAAAATATCTCTCCTATCACACAACCAGAGATCTCCAGGACCAACTTATCTTCATTTTCTCACATACTTACTCTCCATCTACCCTATTTTTCTTCATTCTTATGTTCTTGTTCATTTGCCGACGAACATCTGTCTATGTGATTGAATCTAACCATGGCTTGACTCGCGGACACGGTAGAGATGGACCATGGGGCGACCCACGACCAAGATGGATGTGTTGATGTGATCCACGACATAGATCTACCATGGAAGCTTCATCGTTTGAGAATAATCAAGACCAAACTGATAGTGGTGTCATGGGTATGAGTAGGGCTTTACAAAAATTGGCGAAACTAGTTGGTGCTGACTCGGACTAGCCGTCGGAGCAGGGAACCAACCGAAACTTGCAGGGAATCGATCGGCGGGAGGCAGCATTTTATCAAAATTGACGTTGACCGGTTCGGCACCGATTCGAACTAGGGATAAACTGCTGAACCGGCCAACAACGGTTTTCCTATTTTTATTTTTTTAATACCTATACGAAAACGACGTTGTTTCACTTAAATGAGTGAAACAACGTCATTTTAGGGCTTGGAAACAAAATAATAATAATAATAATGGAAACAATGCCATTTCAAAATGGGATTAACATACACCCCCCCTTTTCTTCTTCTTCCTTGTCTTCTTCTACCTCACTCCTCTATTTTCTCCTCTGCAACTCTTCTTCTCAGACTCATGGCAGACGACACGGCTTCACTCCTCCATCACAGAGATGCCGATGGAAAACCAAAGAACCGCACTGATGCAAGTCGAGATATCAGTTTTCACCCCTAGGTATGAGAACCAATGACCCATGACATCATCGTGGGTATCGATTAATTCAGGGATGGATCATGACGCAATCATGTGTGATGCGAGCAATTTTGCTCCACATGGTACTCGCCCAGAGCAAGTACTTTCCTTTCCATTGTTCTCGCATTATTGGTTAGCATTGTTGCTTGAACCAGGGTTCGAGCTCGCTCTGCTCACAATGTGAGCACTCTTTGCTTGTCCTTCCTGGTCGTGCACTCTTGCTTAAACTTTTGAGTTTGGGCACAATTGACTCACCCCTATGGTGCGAGTACTTTTTGTTGGCTCTTGGTGTGAGCACTCTTTGGCTGTCCGGTGGAATGAGAGCTTTGCTTGACCTCGGAGGGGTGAGCATTGTTGCTCAACATAGTGCTTGCCCACAAGGGTGACAGGCACTTTTGATTAACATACTAGTCGCCTTGATCGAGCACTCTTAGCTCACTCTGGGGAATGAATACTATCTGCTTAGCCTGGATACAACCTATTGTTGCTAGCCACGACAATAACATTGGGTACGAGCATGTTTTGATCACCCACAACTGCAAGCACTCTTCACTCGCCCTTGGGGTGCAATCACCCTTTGCTTGCACGATTGGTAAGCATAGTTGCTTGGCTCGGAGTTTGAGTACTTGGTTGCCCTATGGGATGAAAGATTTGCTTACCCTCTAGGGGTCGAGCGCTTTTGATCAACATAGTGGTTGTCCGAAGACAAGGCGAACACCTTTGCTTGTCTCAAGGAATGGGTTCATTGCTCGCCTTCTAGGTGAACAAGCACTTTTGCTCACTTTGATCAACTAGGGTTTTCAAGCACTTTGCTCGCTCATGGGTTTCGAACACTTTTGTTCCCCCCTTTCCTGAACCTTGCGAGCGCTTTGCTCAACCCGAGGTTACGAAGAAGCCTTTGTTTGAAATCTAGGGTTGTGAACAATTTTCATCCTACCTTTATTTTTCCATCTTACCAGCATCTTTCCATCCTACTAACATTTCTCCGTCTTACCAATTTTTTTCATCCAATCTTCATTTTTCCGTCTAGCTTAATTTTTTTGTCTTATCTTATTTTTTGTCCTACCATTAATTTTTCATCCTACCTTCATTGTTGCTCACCCCAAGATTGGAGCACTCTTATTTTATTTTGTTTTAATTCTAAAGAGTTTTTACAGGGAGAGTCGGGCACGTGGCCTCCTACTATTAATATTATAAACCTGAGTAGGATTTTCTCTTTGATTCTCATCCTTAAAAGAAGCACAAAATTCACAATCTACCTATTTAGGCATATTTATTTACGTCGCTGTCGTTTTATTCCCTGACTAAATTAACACCATAAATAATTATGTTAACTGTAAAAACAAATAGATGTATATCTTACCTACATCATATTATTTTGTCTTTTCCTTTAAACTGATGCAATATTGTCAAAATTAATAAAAAAAACAATTCTCTTCAAATATATTTGTTTTATTTGTTTCGTGTATGACCTGCAGCCATGTCGTTTTCTCTAAAGCACGACTTGAAGTAATAATAGCTTAATAAAAAAGAATACGAGGAAAAGTTGACTAGATACTCAAGTTGACTCGTTAGTCAAGTTTTCAACAGTCATATTCATTAAGAATAATTTTTCTTATCAATAATTATTCATTTTTATAATTTACATTTTATAAAAAAAATAAAAAAAATTATTAAATGTAGAGTGTGAGATAAATAGTGATTAATATATAACAAATTTTATTCAATAATATTAAAATATTAATTTTGGAGATTAGGGTCTTTCATTTGGCTTATATAATCTGACGAGGGAGAAATGATATTTGCATAAGTGTGAAAGTGCAGTGTATTTATTTAAAAATAAATAAATAAATATGATATTCATATAAAATAATTAATTTTTTAATAATAAATTTTACTTTTTTTAAAATAAATACTTTATACTTACAGAAATTGTATCTACAATTACTCGATGAGAAATGTTAGGTTTATTAAAAATATATACTTACAAAAGTAATTTTAATATCATAACATATTGTGATAGGTTAGAAATACTATATCATCCTTATTCAAGACTGACTAATAATTTTCCCACTTTATGTTACATGACAAGTGTCTTGTTAAAAGAACTATTGAGATAAAAAAAAAATACTTTAACTATAAAGAGATTATATAAAAATAAATCTATAAATTAATGTGGCTTGATATGGTACGTCAAATTATAAAATTATTCTTATTATAAAGTAAATCTAACAGATTCTATGAAACCACATCAATTTATAAATTTAACTTATTTAATATTTTTGTATGTATAGCACTTCTCGAAAAAATATATTTGTTAAGAGTGGATCCCAAATAGAATGCGTGCACCATCAAGCTAATATATAAGGTTACTCTTAAGATTAAGATATAAGAAATGATAGGTTTATAAAATAATTACTACAATTAGTATATTTTATAATAAAAAATTTGGCATTACGTCAAAATTCAAATTATTTATGTTTTAAGAAATTTGTAATTTTTTATGTGGACGAAGCATTTTCATAAAAAAAATATTGAATTAAAAACTTCATAGAACCCAAAAACAAAAAAACATAAATTTAAAATGTAAGACTTTTTACTTTTAATGTAAATAAGAAATTTTGCGGAAAGAGAAGTGCTATGTTAATAAAGAATTTGTATAAACATATCTGCTTCTAAGTGGTCGGACTGTTATATGAAGTAGAGAAGCCCTCCAATCAACTGCTGCCATGTCACAAATCACATAATAATTTCAATACTCTCAACCACACATAATAGATCATTCGCAAGACACGGATTTCACCCACGAGCCCCTCCCTTATATCTTTTCTTCTTTCCCTCTTCCATCGAAGCCCCCAACCCTAGAAATTTCCCTACCCAACCTGTGCGATGGAGATCGACCAAGAGCCGCAACGGAGCTCAACTCCATGGTGCGACAGGTCATCCCCTTTTCGTCTTCCCTCTTCCATCAAAGCCCCATCCTCGGAAACTCCCCTACCCAACCCATGTGACGAAGATCTAGTGCCTCTTCAATCTAGTGCCTGTGCCCCTACCATCGATTCAGTTCCAAATTCGGCGGTCGAAGACCTTTCTCTTCCTTTATACCAACATTTCTTCATTTTTTTTTCTTTTTTATATCACTTTTGTAAGCTTTTATCTCAAACGATTCGATTATTCACAACAACAACAATGAAAAATTATTTCTTAAAATCAAATACATTTGACAGATTGTCATTTGAGGAAAAAGGTCAACATTGGTGGATTGGTGGATGGGCTCTGGGTTTCGTGAGGACAAGAAGATTTGGAGAGTTTTGTGGGTTCCATCCATCGCGGCTCTGTGGGTCGACGTCCACCCGTCATAGATTTTGGAGTCGAGCATTGTGAAGGTAGTTGTGCTAGAGGGGGTGCGAAAGGGTTGAGATCGCGAGAAAGGGTTGAGAAAACTAGAGGGGGGTTGGGGGGGGGGGGTTGTGAAGGGAGGGCAATATTTTTTCTATAACTTGATGTAGTGCATATATAAAATAGGTGTGGTGGAAAGTCTAGGTGTCACTTAATTATTGGTAGGTTATTATTTGGGTAACATTAGTCTAATCGATTCTAAGAATTTCTCTTGTATAAAAATAAATTTATAAATTTACAGCTTTATATAATAAGTTAAATTTATTTTATAATAAAAATAATTTTATAATATAACTTATTATAATTTATATCAATATATGTCAATTTATTTTTGAGTAAACTTATTTATGATTAAAATATTTTTCTCATAAAATACTTGGTTGTTATTAATCTACGAGTAATTCTAAGTATAAATTCTAAATATAAGTTTTTTATAAAAATATAGAAATTCTAAATATAAGTTTTTTATAAAAATATAGATTCTATAAAAAAATGAAATTTCTGTATTTTTTCATTATATGATCCAATTTTTTATAAAAAAATTTGTACAAAATTTCTGAATTTAAAACTTATATATCATTTAATATGCTACTTCATTAAATTTGTCCTGCCAATTAAAGATTTGGTTATCAGGGCCTAACGGCGTCAATTCAAAGAAACATTAGGGACAGCGACGTAAATGCGTCCAAATTTATAAAGAAACCATGCCTGCCATGTTTGTCGATTTGCGTGCAAATGAGCGCTCTCTCTCTCTCTCTCTCACAGCTCAGATCAGTGTCTTCCCCTCCCCTCCCTCCTCGCAGAAACAGGCCCCAAATTCTTCCCAAAAATTCTTCACGTTAGCTTCTCGTCATGATTAGGGTTTCAAACTCTCTTCTTCTCGTTTGCATATTAGTACTTTGTTCTCTCTGATGCTTCAACCACTGGCTCTCTTGCCAGGAGAGAGAGAGCCGTCGCTTTATTTCCCTGCCTCTGAAGCTTGCTCAAGAAAGTTCTCCGTGATTCTTCTTCTACCCGTGCCGCACTCTGTGCTCAAGCTGAACTAGTAGCTTTTACGAACTCATTGGAGAATATTTGTTTGTTTTCTTTGGGATTTAGCTAAAAAACACGAAGATTGAGATCAGGGTTTTGGAGATACAAGCGTGCTTTCTTCGTTTTTCGCAGTAACGCTTTTCGTTTGGGAGACAAAATTTGAGGTTATCTCTGTTCCAGTCAGTTCAAAACACCGAGAGATTTCGGTGAAACTCCTGGTTCTATCTGTGGGAATGTGTTTCTTTACAGAAAATCGTCGTTACAGCTTCGCCAACCTATAACTGAGGCTTGAGAAAGATACAGGCTCTATCCGTGCTGTATATATTGCTTTTAACATTTTGTCTCTTACCTTCGCCAACAAGCATAACAAGTGTTCCCACTCCAACCCAAGACGGACTTTACAAAGCCAAAGAATCTTTAACCTCTTTACTCTCAAAGCCAAAGCCCACAAAAGAAGCACCTTTCAAACGGCTTTTTCTTGATTGGCGTTTAAGAAAAATGGCGATGGCTGTGGCTCATCAGCATAGAGAGAGCAGCAGCGGGAGCATCGGCAGGCACCTTGATGCCGGGAAGTACGTAAGGTACACGGCTGAGCAGGTCGAGGCGCTCGAGCGCGTCTACGCGGAGTGTCCAAAACCCAGCTCGTTGCGCAGGCAGCAGTTGATCCGGGAGTGTCCCATTCTCTCCAACATCGACCCCAAGCAGATCAAAGTCTGGTTCCAGAATCGCAGGTATCAGAATGGTTTTGCCGCTCAATTAAATTTTCATTTTTGGTTTCGCATCTTTCAAACAATCTTTTCCTTTTGAGTTCAGAATTTTGGATTTCCAAGTATGCTGCTGTCGATGCCTTATAATTAATTTTTAATTTGTCATGAGACGGGATTTTGAGCATGGTTTTAAATTTTCTTGTTTGGGTCTTGAACAATTCAAGTGGGTATTTATTTCATAAAAAGGATGATGGTTTTTTTGGTTATGAGGCTGAAGGGTAATGGTGTTTGGCCATGCAGGTGCCGAGAGAAGCAGCGGAAAGAGGCTTCCCGGCTCCAGACTGTGAACAGGAAATTGTCAGCGATGAACAAGTTGTTAATGGAGGAGAATGATCGCCTGCAGAAACAGGTTTCACAGCTGGTATGCGAAAATGGGTATATGCGGCAACAACTGCAAACTGTAAGAAAATAGGCCTTTTGGCTTTTAAATTGCTTTCTCTTCTTGTCTACTGATTAAAAGAAAAAAAAGCTTTCTCTACTTGTCTCCTTCTACCGGATCTTTTTCTGTGTATTCGTCATTAAGCATTTCAAATTGCAGAATGTGTTCTGAAGAAAAGTTAATCCTCTCATCTATTGATGGTTATGCTCTTTATCTCTTAAAAGAACCCCAAATGTAGGATCGAATTTGACAGGGAATTAGATGTAGGACCCAAGTCTTTCGTTAGTTCTACATTTTTTTTATTTGTTATAATTTTAACCGTAGTTTAATTGTTACCTATAAATAAATACTGTAAACTATTGCAAGCCAATTTTTTCTACATTTTAAACCCAATTTGCTGCAAGTGTTTAATTTTTGTGGACTCTTACTATGCTTAAAAACACCATGGCTAAAATGATTCATGGATATTAATAGCGCTTGCAGCTTTCTTAGGCTTGAGCAGGTTTATATACCTGGTTTTGCTGCTAGAGAATATGGTGGTCCAATCCTGTTTTTAATGATTTGGTAAGATTTCTTAACATGTGTTGCTTCTTCTGTAGGCATCAGCGGCAACTACTGATGCAAGTTGCGACTCTGTGGTTACCACTCCCCAGCATTCTCTGAGAGATGCTAACAATCCTGCTGGGTAATCTCAAATATGAATGGTGAACTTGTTTCTGGCAATACAGTTCTTTATTTTTGGTTCTGTTCTGATTGAGATTTTTAATTATTTTTTGGCAGACTTCTCTCCATTGCAGAGGAGACCTTGGCAGAGTTCCTTTCCAAGGCTACAGGAACTGCTGTTGATTGGGTCCAGATGCCTGGGATGAAGGTTTTTTATTTCCTTAAATGAAAATGCATGATGTTTTTGGGGCAATACAATCTAGATTTGGTGCCTTAATTTTTTAGTTTTATGTTTACAAAAAATAATTCTGCATTTTTTGTTGTCAAAGTGGAGGGCGACACCCCATTATAATTTTACTATTAAAAACCCCCCTCATTCGTGGCAGAGAAATACAATAAAAAAGTACTGCATGTTTCTCCCATCATGAGGTTGTATCACCTGAGCCAGTTGTTTATTTTATGTCAGCCTGGTCCGGATTCGGTTGGGATCTTTGCCATTTCACAAAGTTGCAGTGGAGTGGCAGCTCGAGCCTGTGGTCTTGTGAGTTTAGAACCGACAAAGGTAAGTTCAGAGCCTGTGGTCTAGTATCAGTGAAATAAGATGTTTTCCTAATTGTATAGGTTTGCGAGTTTGAGTTTGATGTGTTAATTTCTGAAATTCTCAACAGATCTCAGAGATCCTTAAAGATCGTCCATCTTGGTTCCGGGACTGTCGGAGCCTTGAAGTTTTCACTATGTTTCCTGCTGGAAATGGAGGGACAATCGAGCTAGTTTACACACAGGTGAACCTGACTATAAATTGTAGATTTCATCTGCTGTTATCTACAAATGAATCTTCTTGATCAGAGGAATAACCTCACAATTACTTCAGACATATGCTCCAACCACACTGGCTCCTGCACGGGATTTTTGGACTTTAAGATACACTACAAGTTTAGAAAATGGCAGTCTTGTGGTACGCATGTCTCTTACCATCAAGCACATTATGTACTTGCACATTACCTGATTATGACGTGTGCAAGTTGGCACATTATGTAAACAACGTAATCCCTCCTTAGAAGCGGGGGGATACCTGATGTATTATGCTCTTTATGTGTTTGTTTTGGTTTCTGTTGATATCTCAAGGTTTGCGAGAGATCTCTGTCTGGATCTGGTGCTGGCCCAAATGCAGCTGCTGCTGCTCAGTTTGTGAGAGCTGAAATGCTTCCTAGTGGCTACCTGATTCGGCCATGCGAGGGTGGAGGGTCAATAATCCATATTGTTGACCACCTGAATCTTGAGGTTTGTCTTTTGATGATTAGCTTCTTGAAAGTCTCTAATCTGGCGGAAAAAATAAAAAACAAAACTAATTCCTTCAATCCTTTTCCAGGCATGGAATGTGCCAGAAGTGCTTCGACCACTTTATGAATCATCAAAAGTGGTGGCCCAAAAAATGACTATTGCGGTGAGTAGATTCTGTTTCGGTTAACAAGTAGGTCTTTCTTCTGCATGTGGACTTCAATTCCCTCACCTCAGCAAAAAGAAAAAGGCTGGAAGGTACTGATAGGTATTTTCTGTGAAGGCACTGCGTTATATCAGGCAAATAGCTCAGGAGACAAGTGGTGAGGTCGTATATGGTTTAGGCCGGCAGCCAGCTGTTCTGCGAACTTTTAGCCAACGATTGAGCAGGTAGCTGTTTGACCGTCTTTGTTTCCTGATTTCTCTGCAGCATTTCAGCAGATTGTTCTGAAAGATATGGGCGATGATTTTAGGGTATTTGGCTGATCATTGTGTGTATTAATGTGTATATTGGGTTCTCTATATGCTTTTGTTGTTGCCAGAGGCTTCAATGATGCTGTAAATGGATTCAATGATGATGGCTGGTCGTTGATGAACGGTGATGGTGCTGAAGATGTGATTATTGCAGTTAATTCGACCAAGAACTTGAGCACCACTTCTAATCCTGCTAACTCCCTCTCGTTGGTTGGAGGAATTCTCTGCGCAAAGGCTTCCATGCTACTCCAAGTAAGTATAGAAACTGCCTCTGATGGTTATTAAATGTGGTAGACTTTTTCCTTGGTATCGCAGCATGCAACTCTTCTTGACTAAATGCTGTCAGATCTCTTGCAAGCTGCTGAGCAAGGAGATGCGTATGATTGACTGTATTTATTGGAATCAGAACCTGCCTAAATTTGTTTGATTTTAAACTGTGACCTGTGAACTTGAGTGAAGCCTATTGTCCTAGATACTGACGTGAGCTTTTATTACTTTGGACATTTTGGTGGTGAAACTTAATCTTTTACTCGTTGATGATCATTTGATAGGTTAAATGTTTTCAAAATATCATGAATCTAGAAATTGTTTTACAAGTGAATCTGGGAAAAACATTAATTTGTGAATCTTTGAAGGATGTTTGTATCGCTGAACTAGCACGCTCTTGTATATGTCCCGTATACTTGGGTTTTTGCCTATTCTTATGATCAATAAAATTTTGTTTACCAATAAAAAAAAAATTAATGTGGCTGTGTATATTCCCTTTTTTCTGTTCAGAATGTTCCTCCTGCAGTGCTGGTTCGTTTCTTGAGGGAGCACCGTTCAGAGTGGGCTGACTTCAATGTTGATGCCTATTCTGCTGCATCGCTAAAAGCAGGCCCATATACTCACCCAGGGATGAGGCCGACGAGATTTACTGGGAGCCAAATTATCATGCCTCTCGGCCACACAATTGAACACGAAGAGGTCTGTGTTCTAATGACTTGTTATTTCCCCACATTCTTCTTGTAATGAATAGGTTTTGTTTCATTTGGTCGACATTTAACCAGTTGGATTCGATAAATTATTTATTCCATTTGGAGTAAGCACAGAGTGCTATTGTCTTTGCTAGGAGATTTTTTTTTTGTCACCAGATTGTGTTAGAATGCGTAGTACAGACGTTACATGTTGCTAACTCTTGGTTTGCATTCCAGGTTCTTGAGGTTATTCGACTTGAAGGCCATTTACTTCCTCAAGAAGATGCTTTTGCATCAAGGGACATTCATCTCTTGCAGGTGCTTTCTGAACCTTTTGCTTATTTTAAAGCTCTACCATTTATCGTTTATATTGCTAATCCCTGGTATAATGTAAGATTAACACGTTCCCATTAAATGATACGAAGAATGGAAAAAGTGTTTGTTTCTTTCTATTAGGATTAGCACTAATGTGAGAAATTCTGATATGGTTCTTTATCATTGTCTTGATATCATGAACTGATTCCAATTAGAGTTGTCAGTGGTGCGGGTTCGGATTTGTTTCAAGGCCACCGAATGCGATCTTTTGATCTTTGAATAGATGTGAAATATGTTTACGATATTTGTTTGGGTTGATGGAGTTTAGTTTCTGATCCAATTGAACTGGGTTATAAATGGGTTGAGTTCAAAGTACTAATAAGTTGGCTATTTTCAAAAGTCAGCCTACATTGAATTGTCTGCTAATGAATGTTTATGTTGGTGTGGATAGGTGGGGGTGGAGTTAGGCAAATTGTTGGGATTGGAAATTAGGTCACATTTTGCTTTCCTTGGATTAGGCATACCTAATTTCGTTTTATTATTTTCTTTTCATTTCCAGAACATCCTCAAACCTTTTTTTATCCCATTTTCCGGTTTGTCCTAGTTGTGGGGATCCTAATCTGCTTTTTGTCTGTGATCATACTTAAATTCCTTTATTGTTTTGCCAGATATGTAGTGGAGTTGATGAGCATGCTGTGGGAGCCTGTTCTGAACTTGTATTTGCTCCAATTGATGAGATGTTTCCGGATGATGCTCCTTTGCTGCCCTCTGGTTTCCGTATCATCCCATTGGATTCAAAAACAGTTGAGTTTATCTGTGCCATGCTATGCATAAAAAATCCTTTCTTTTTCTTTCACATCTGTTAGAACTGATTCTTGAATCATTTTGCTCATGCTTATGTACGAAGCCTGAGATGGTTTATATGAAGGGTGGTAATTAGTGCATCAAATTCAAGATGTTAGCCTTTGTGTGTTGTTAGAGTTCATATTTATGTAGAACTTTTCCCCTTTTTAATAACTGATATCATTGTACAGTGTGATGCAAAGGATTCATTGACAACACATCGCACGCTCGATTTGACATCCAGTCTTGAAGTGGGTCCTGCAATAAACCATGCTGGAGGAGATGCACCGTTGGCTCATAACTCTCGATCAGTGTTGACAATTGCTTTCCAGTTTCCATTTGATAGCACTCTACAGGATAATGTTGCAAACATGGCATGCCAATATGTCCGAAGTGTTATTTCCTCTGTGCAGAGGGTTGCTATGGCAATATCACCTGCAGGATTGACCCCATCTGTGGGACCAAAGCTTTCTCCTGGCTCTCCAGAGGCTCTTACACTAGCGCACTGGATCTGCCAGAGCTATAGGTACGTTCTGCTTTTGGGATATATGACACGTGGTTGTTTGGCATGGACATTGAATACTTTAGAGCCGAAGTTAATAGAAGTTGCGATGAACTTATCTTCTACAAAGCATTTATGTGGATCGTTCCTACGTATAAATATATGGATCATTCCAAGATTTGCAGTAAAAGCTAGGTTTTTTTTTTTTTTTTTAATAGGTGCAATACGAGCTAGTTAATTATAATCTTGTATTTCTGACATTAAATGGAATTTGTTTCTCTTCTCTCTTTCTCAGTTACCATTTACGGGCAGAATTGCTGCGATCTGATTCTCTGGGTGGTGATTCGGTGTTGAAACATATATGGCATCACCAGGATGCCATTTTGTGCTGTTCATTAAAGGTACAGCTTTATTCTAGGCGATAATATGCCTATTTTCTACTATGTACTGGAAATAATGTGAAATTGTGTGGATGGAATCGCATTGATACTGCAATTCAGCTTATTATTCAAACTACTAATGTACATATGTTGGAGAAATTCTCACTCAATCCATATTATACTGGCCTTGCAGTCATTGCCAGTTTTCATATTCGCAAATCAGGCAGGCCTTGACATGTTGGAAACAACTCTAGTGGCTCTACAAGACATCACACTGGATAAAATTTTTGATGAGTCTGGGCGCAAGTCATTATGCGCTGACTTTGCCAAGTTAATGCAACAGGTAACTTGTAAATGAAATTTTTATGTATTCCATTTTGCTGTTTGAAATGCTTGAAATACTTACTGTTCATTTTTAAATTCTTTCTTTCGAGCCTGGCTGTATGAATGTCAGTACTCATCTGATGGGTCCCGTTTTCTGTAGCTATTTATCTAAGCTATTATCTAAGTTTAGCTTCATGATCTCTTAGCCAGTGTATTTTCGACTCTTTCTTGCTACAAACAAATCAATAAAGACTCCCCCCCCCCTTCCTCTTGTAATTGCAGAATTTGTTGTCAGACAGCTTGGTGTTTGTTTTCTGGTTTCTTCCACTTGTTAATTGTAATTCCTAAGTGCCTGATTCTTTTTGCTTATTTTTTTTGATATCAGGGTTCCACTTACTTGCCTGCTGGAATCTGCATGTCAACTATGGGGCGCCATGTTTCATATGAACAAGCAGTTGCGTGGAAAGTCCTTGCGGCAGACGAGAGCACTGTTCACTGCCTTGCATTTTCTTTTGTAAATTGGTCTTTTGTATGAAGATTTTAGTTCATATATCCATCACACTCCTTTCTCCCCTTGCGTATGGAATCTGAAAAAGGAAAAAGAATATGGGAGATACTTGAACAAGACGGGGAAAGGAAAATGGAAGTTTTATACAATCTAAATCCCAGCCTCAGGTTTGCATTACATTTATTTAATTCAATTTTTTTTAATGCACCCATATTTATGTAGTTGTCCATGTAAACTTTTGGTAGTGAAGCTTTCCCATTAAATATTGGTAGTGCAACTTGAAAAGGCAAATGGGGGCACAAGCACTTTTCCATCCAGTCTTAAAACAAGGCTTCTGTAACTCATACTTGTCTGATGCATTGCCTTGTGTTTCTGCTCTGCTGTTACTTTTTACAGAGATCATGTGTCACCGTCTACAAAAAATATACATATTTTCATGTACATAAATTGGAACATGAATGCATTTGCACAGCCACTCTACAAGTGCTTTAATTTTAAGTCTTAACAGTTATCCACCAAAGCACAAGATGTTTTGGTTATTTCAAAACACCCAATATTTTGAAAACAATGAAAAATGGTGTTTGTTTCCTAAAAAATGTGTAAAAAGTCCCTTAATAGTTTGCCATATCTAGCATTCCCTCCGGTATCTACATTCTCAGAAATGTGATATTTTTTAAACCTGGATTGATGAGAATGTGACTAAACTCATGGTTGAAAAGCATTGAGAATATGATAGGATTCATAGCTAGACAGCCTAGACTTGAAAAATGGATCTAAATCAACCGCTTCAATTAAGCTAGGGGATTGTTTGGATAGAGAAACGATTTCATCTCATCATTATCATATTTTTAAAATTTTATACACAATATAATAAATAATTTAACTTTTTAAATTTTAAAATAATAATAATATTATAATAATATTTTATTCAACTTATCTAAAATCACAACATTTCATCTCATCTTACTATCCAAACTTAGGGCAAGTGGCTTAGGAGTTGTCAATTCTAAAGGATTTTGAATGGATCTAACATGAGAACATGCCACAATATTGGAACATTTAAAGAAAAAATTCAATTGCAATTACCATGTAAACCAAATAAGCGAGATATTTTATTAAAGCAACATATAGCTAAGTGCAAGGAAATGTTGCAGCATGTAAAAACTTTCTAGAAGACGCGCATACCTAAAGATGAAAGAAAATCTAATGAGTTTTTCTTTGGAACGACAAAATTTTATCACTAGAATTTTTCAAAACATCTTTAGGATTAAGATTAGTTTTCAAAACTCTATGATAATTATGATAAACAATAGCAAGGGGTTTTCTCCATTTATCCATATCCGTAACTAGATGTTAAAATATTCAAGTTAAAACATTAAGAATGTTAAGATCATCTAAGGCAAGTGTTAGATCAGGAAAACAACAAAAATGTTAAGGACGTGTTCCATTGCTAGTCAAAACCTGCTACTTACAACTATCAAATATGGTGGTCCGGTGTGCCTGATGTACCTCCGATGTCTATGTCAGTGATATGTGGAATGGGATACCACCAAGACAGTGATCAATAAGGATTTTGTTACCTGCACATGATGTAGGTTTACTGTATATATAGACATAGGTAGTTAATCCCATGTTCTCTTGATTTGATGCTCATCCCGAGAATGTTAGATTCACCCCAACTTCCTAGATCAATTATCCATTCTAACTCCTTTGGTGATTACGAGATGGAGTCGTGTAGGTTGTTAAGACTCCAACGACCCGATCCTCACCACTCTCCAGGTTGGGCCCACCTCTCCCAAAGGGCAACTCGAGTCCCTCCACAAAACATACATAACCATTAAATAATGATAATTGAATCATACCAAATATACTAGTTTCATATATCACTCTTCCTATTGAATGGTTATTGGAACATGAATCTTAGTCTGCTAAGTTTGTTTATGATGAAATTAATCTTGATTATATCCAATAATATCTAGATGGTACTATTAATGCCTCCCAAGGAGGCACATCTTATTATACTACTAAAAATACAGATTTGTCTAAAAAGAATAAGACCATTAAAGAAGAAGAAGAAGAAGAAGAAGAAGAAGAAGAGACCTCTTCCATGTCTTCTACTGCTTCTAATTCTGTTTCTCTTATTATTCACAACCAGTTATCTATGATAAATAGAGCTTTTGATATTGATTTGATTTCTTTGTAAAATGATTATAATTCTTCTAATAATAAAGAAAAAAGAAGATTTTACCATGATACTTTTGATAAAAATGAAAGATTGTGTGTTAAATGAAAATGGAAAGAAGATTATTGAAAAAAATAATTTTGTCAATAACTCTTTACATGTTATTGGTCTACAACTGGATCATATTAAAGAAAAAGTTGAAAACCTTGTTTATTCTGTTAATATTGGAAAACCCTTGATTAATTTACTTGAGACAAGGCAAGGCCTAAGTTTAAAAACTAACCAAGCCAAAACTATTGAAAAAAAAATGATCAAATAATTTCTAATTTACAAAAAGTAAAATTTGAAAATACCAAAGGTTCTATTAGTGGTACTGCATATGCTATCACAAGTAAAAGAAAAGAGGTAATCTCTGACGAAGATTTAGAGACTGAAACTTCTGATTTGTCTTTATTGATCATGATATTACTTTGCTTTAAGAAAATTTTGAAAAAATTGATGTAGTCAAACTTGAAATAAAAAGATTTTCTCGAAAACCTAATCCCATGAGTTTTACAAAAAATTGGTATTCAAAACCTACTCCTCCGGATTTACAATTTGAACAAAGGTTTTTTCAAACACTATTTTCTGATAAGCTTTATAAGTGGAATACAGACGAATTATCTGAATAAAAAATCCTTAATAAACTGAATCATATGTATATAGTTGCGAATGCTTACATTACCAACCATAATCTTAGTCATATTGAAATTGTTGACTTACTACTGGATTTTCTCGTACTCTTCGGCATTGATGGGATGAATATATTATTGACAATTTTAGAGATACTAATAAAAATACTGTTAAACATGATGATGATGGAATGCCTATTTTTTATACTACAATTGGTCGTGGTATTCATTATGGTGTTAATACTTTTATTTATACTTTTAGTAAACATTTTATTGTTACTCCTAATATTATTACCCGCATTAGTGATTATGATTCCTATGCTCATGTCATTATTAAAACCAATCAACATATTCAACCTTTTGCTCTGGATAAGCATATTCCTCCAAGAACTGGTTATGTTGAAAAGCACTGTAAAAAACTGTTTTATATTGAACCCAACCGGTCAATATACGCTGATTCCCTTAAAAGTTCATTTGATTATTTTCCTCATGGTTTCCATTGGGTCCCTGAGCATATCCAGAAATTCCTTCTCCATCCTTACCCAACATAGTCCATCTTGATTAAACCCATTTTTTATAAAACTAACAAAACCAAACAGATCTATCACAATGTTTATATATTAAACCTTATTACTGAAGAAAAATGAGGAACCCATCTTTATGTTACCAAAAAGATCCTTGATTTTGATGTTATTTATTGTTATTATTATTACATTGGAGTTTAGTTCAAATTCATGTTATTTCAAGATGTTAGTCATCTGAATCCAAGGCATCCTCTGAAACCTTTGTTTGTCATAGTAATCCCTATGAAGATGATGTATTCAGACATGATCCAGAAACCGAAACTACCCCAAGGTTTTCTAGAGATTGACTTGAGCACTATGTGATTCCTGCTATTTTAACCCTACTATTGGTAAATTATTTTCACTGAAAAATATTATTGTTGCACTCCGTGATTCTTCTACTTTTACCCCTGCTTTTGGTAAAATATTATTGTTGATGTGATTCATACTTGAAAACTATTATCATTGCACCCTGTGATTCCTACTACATTTACCTTGCTTTTGGTGAATTATTGTTGCTGGAGACTATTATTGTTGTATTCCTCGTGGTGAATTATTGAAAACTATGGCTACGGCTGAGCACTGACAATGTTGGAGTCGGAGTGCCCTACCTTCGACTTTGACTCCAACTTTTTCGGAGGTCGAATCCAACCTTTGACTCCCACTTCAATTTGTATAGCCTCTGATCCGACTTGTCGGAGTGGAGTCGGATTTGGGCTTTTTTATTGATTTTTTTATTAGCGCATTTGAAATTTCAATTTGACAATCTTGAGCTATCACTAATCGGATTTGGGTTTCTAGATTTCAATTTTTTTTAAATAATTTTTCAATTTCAATTTTATTAAAACATAATCAAAACTGAAAAAATAAATCATTGTACAAATTAATGTTATTATACATTAGTATTATACGTTATTATATGTTAATGTTTATACATTAGCATTACATGTTATTATACATTGATTATTATACATTACTAGTACATGTTATTATACTTTAGTTATTATATTAGTATTATATGTTATTATAAATTTATATATTTGTGTTTATACATAATACATTAGTATTAAATGTTACTATACATTAGTTATTATATAATTAGTATTACTTGTTATTATACATTAGTGTTTATACATTAGTTGTTATTATTCATTAGTGTTATATGGCAGTAATAGTTAATAGTATGGTGTTTACATATACTAAACTATTATTAGTCAATTTATTATATTTGTCTTATATTATAAGTATATTATTTTATAATAATTCGCTCATACTAGTATATTATTGATAGGGGTGTAAACTCAAACTGGAAAACCGGACCGGACCGGACTGGTTTTACTGGTTTTGAACCGGTTTTTAAAACGTAAAAACCGGCCGGTTCCGGGATTTTTTGGACTAGACCGGACCTGACCGGTTGATTAAAAAAAATAAAAAATAATATTTTTATATATAAGTTTTATACAAAATATTTTATATATATTAAATATTAATATATATAAGGTTTATATATAATGTATAATTATAAATTTTTATGTGAAATTTTATATATAACATATATATTCATATATGAAATAATTTCTTATTATAATTTATAAATTATTACATAAAAAGTTAATACAAAATCACTAAAAATTTATAACTAATACTAATATATAACTTATAACTATACCAATAGTCTAATATTAATACTATTATATAATCTAATATATTAATAAAAGTATAAAACAGTTTTTTTTAAATCAATTTTTTTTTTTATAAACAAATTTTTAATGAAAAATTGTGAAATTTACATTAAAAAAAAACCGGAAAACCGGACCGGACCGGAAACCAGTAAAACTGGAAGTACCGGTTTAGGAGGGTAACCGGTGCGTAATCGGTTTTGAAAAATACAAAACCGGTACATACCGGTTCGGTTTTAGATTTTATCCAAAACCGGACCAGTTACACCCCTAATTATTGAATTTAATTAACAATATAAGTTATAATTATATAAAATATATATGATTAATATATAAAAATACATATATTTTTATAAGATATGTAAAATATCAGAGTCGGAGTCGGAGTCGGACAATCGGAGTCAAATTCGAAATCGGTACATCACCACCTCCGACTTATCTAAGTCAGAGCAAAGCTGGAATGGACTCAGTGTGGAGTCGGTGTGGAGTCAGAGGTGGAGTCGGATTTTTGCTCTGCCCTAACTATGGCCACACTCCTTTTGATGAATTATTGAAGTCAAAATTACAATTTACCGTTGTACTTCTACTTTTTGCCTATAGAAGGCTTGCTTTGTTTCATTGGGAGGTAGAACCTTTTACACAAAAGATTTTAGGAACTCTTTCCTAATTCTCTCTACTATCATTGTAAGACTCTCTTGATATCATTGTATCATTGCTTATGTACTTTAAAGTACAACTTCAATTGTTTCAGTTAATACACTGTAAGTTTACTTGCTTATTTACATTTGGTTGGTTTTACCACCTGCTTATTTTCTATAATTTCCTACTTATTTTTCTTATTTGCACTTGGCTCCTTGTATTGTTATTTTCTTGCATACTTCTTTATATTCTTGCTTTCGTCCTCTAGTAACAAGAAATTGATATTGATAATTGTTTGAATACTCTAATCCGTACTAAGACCAAGCATTTGAGTTTCCTGAAACAGGAAATCAAATATAAAAAGGTTGCTGAGCAGTTATCTAATAAGTTGCTACAATAAAAAATTGCTAATTTCAACACAAGAATCATTATTGAGATCACCAACCGATTTACTATCCGAGGTAGTATTGTTTTTGCAAAGCCTAGTTTCTCATCTGCTTTAGCCTCCCCTTATGATGCCTATGCTCATGTCATTGTTAAAACCAATCAACAATTCAACCTTTTACTTCGGATAAGCATATTGCCCCAAGAACTGATTATGTTGAAAAACCATATTGTCAAAACTTATTTTATATTGAATCCAATAGGTCAATATACATTGTTTCCCTTAAAATTGCCTTTGATTATTTTCCTCCTGGTTTCCATTGGGCCCTCGAGCATATCCAGAAAACCCTGCAGTATTACTCCTCCATCCTTACCCAAACACAATCTATCTTGATCAAACCCATTTTTGATAAAACTAACAAAACCAAACTGATATATCACAAAGTTTACATATTAAACCTTATTACTAAAGAAAAATGGAGAACTCATCTTTATGTTACCAAAAAGATCCCCAATTCTGATGTCACTTATTGTTATTATGATTACATTGTTGACTGATTCAAATTCATGTTGTTTCAAGATGATGTGATGCCCATTCCTGGTTCATCAATTTCGATAAGAAATTTAATTCTCAATTTCCTATTTGGTTTTTGAGATGGTGGTCACAATTTGGTTCCATTGCTGAAATATTTCCTAATAAACTCAATGATACTATCATATATTTTTTAACTGTTTATAAGAATGGTTGGCACGATCAGAAATTCTTAATTTCCCTCCACTTCTGCAAAAATATAAGGTTCGTTGGATCCTGAAGTGGTGTTATGTTAAAAAAGATGATATTCTTGTTCGCAACTAGTATGTCAAATAGTGGGATAGATTTCCCCACACTTAGGATGTTAGTGAAAATGTTACTAAGAATTTCCCTCTTGCTTCTCCAAATATATAAAGTATTGAAAAGTTCCCTTCTGCTAAGACTATGATTCAAACACCTATACATCCTATTGCCCAGACAATTCATCAACCTGCTTCTTTTGATAAATCCAGTAAATCTTCTAGGTCCAAAAAGAAGTTTGTTCTCCAAGGACTTAAAAAGAAATATTTGATTTACTTATTAAAGCAGTCACTCCAAGAAGATGATGATGATTGTTACAATGAATTTAAGACATCCTCTAAAACCTTTGTTGGTGATAGTAATCCCTATGAGGACGATGTGTTTGGACATGATCCATAAATCACCCTAAGGTTGTCTAGAGAATGATCCAAGTACTCTGTGATTCCTACTACTTTTCCCCTGCTATTGGTGATTTATTGTTGTTGAAAACTATTATTGTTGTACTCTGTGATTCCTGTTACTTTTATTCCTATTGTTGGTGAATTATTGTTGCTAATGTGATTTTTGTCTAAAGACTATTATTACTATACCCCATGATTCCTGCTACATTTACTCTTATTTTTGGTGAATTATTGCTACTAATGTGATTCCTGCTTAAAAATTATTATTACCACATCCCCTGATTTCTGCTACATTTACCCTTGATTTTGGTGAATTATTGCTACTGGATAGGGGTAACAATATGTGACATGATTTGTGAATTCAACACGAACACAATATGAAATTAGCAAGTTTGGGTTTGATGTTAACGGGTTCGGTTCTAAACGAGTTGATTTGTTAAAACACGATTTATAAACGGGTTAATAAAGTTAGAAAAATATGTTTTTAATGTGTTTGGCTAACTAACCAAAACACCGTGTATTGAATTGAATAGATTTACAGTATAACAGAAATGAAGCATAAAGTGGAAAAAAAATAGGAGCTAACTTAGCTTACAGTTATATAGTAAGGTCTACTAATTCATTACAAAAATTCATAATTCAAATGAGTCCAACAGTTATGAAGCAGATGATGTAGCACCAGATTGTGCAGAAAAATCTGCAGCAGATAAAGGATTTTGAACTTTCTTAACAGACACCTTAACACCCTGTTGCAAATTGATGGGGAGATCGAACACCATCAATTTAAATCGTAAGAAAACAAATATGATTGAAGTTTGACCCTTAGTGAAAACATCAGCTAACTGATCATGTGTGGAGATATGATGCACAAGAATATATTTATTCACAATCTTTTCGCAAATGAAATGATAATCGACTTCCACATGTTTGGTGCGTGCAGAAACACCATATTGGAAGCAAGAGCAATTGCTCCAATGTTATCACACCATAATACCAGAGGCGATGATAGAGAAACTCCAAGATCATGGAATAACATTCGAAGCCAATATAATTCAGCTGTAGCAAGGGCCATAGAGCGATATTTAGCCTATGTACGAGATTTAGACACAACATTCTGTTTCTTTATACTCCATGATATAAGATTTTGGCCAATGAAAATACTGTAGCCACTGGTAGACTTGCGATCAACTGCATACCAAAGTCTTACAAAATTGCAGTCCTTTTGAAGTTTTAAATGGTAAATCAACTAGTTACTCTAAACTAAGTACACGTTGAGTGTACTCTCGTGGCGTAGCGTGGAATGAGAAGAGTACACGTGGAGTGTACTCTGTGTGACATAGCAAAATGTGAAGGGAGTACACATGGAGTGTACTTCATGTGGTGGAGTGATGCACCATGTGGCATGCGTCGTAGTAGTGCATGACATAGTGTGATGTGAAATGAGTACACATGGTGTGTATTCCATGTGGCGATGGCATGTATGCCGTAGTGGTGATGTAGCCTAGTGTAGTGTGAAGGGAGTACACGTGGAGTGTACTCCATGAGGTGAAGCGATACACCGTGTGGCATGTTGCGAAGATAAGGATGGTTGTGTAGTTGATGAGTGTAGAGCGTGATGAATAGTATCGTGAACTGTAGAATAGTGTCCCTGGCTAGTTGTGATGTAACCGGTAATCCCAATAAATAGTGTTACTGTGTAGCCGTGTTATATTTGGTAGTACGTGTGATGTGTCAGGAACTGTGGAACAGTGTCTTGAAATAGTTGTGATGTGACCGATAGTCCCAGTGATGGATGTCATCATGTAGTAATATTATGGCTATTGTTCGTATAAAGTGACGGAATGGTGTAAGAGTGACATAGTGGGAACGTGACGGGATGTCACGATGTGGCAAGAGTACGTGAGGAACCATACTTGTGATGAGTGAGGAGTTGGCGTAGAGGTGACGTGACAAGGTCATGGTATAGCTTGGGAGTAGTCTCGAGCTATGTGACGTGGCATAAGGTGTAATTGTAAATGGAGTCTTGTCGTGTTAAGTGTTGGGATGAATTGTCAAGAGGCACAGGTAGCATGAAGAGTCATGCTAGTGGAGTTTAAGAGAATGTTGATATCAGAGTATGGAGCTTGTTTACACAAGCAGATGATCAATGTGTTATACGTTGATCTTAGGTGATAAAAGAGAGTAGAGTACATGTGTAATTTGGTTAGACAAATGTGCTGGACGAATTTACCATATGTAATGGATAATCTATCCTAAGCATAGGTACACCATGTTTGAGCCTTAGAGTTGGCTTAGAGTTGTGTGACATGCATGGATGAGGATGATGATGACGATGAGGAAGCGTAGGCTCAAATGTAGGAAGTGGCGTATGTATTGTCTAGGATTGGGATACGTGACTTAGCCAGCCTGAATCATGCATCGGGATGAGGTCAATAAAAAGAATAAGATGAAAGTCTTAGTGTCTTAACCCTAAGGTGAATCATGGAGGTTTACTTTAAAGGATAAGACTTCGAAGTAAAATGCTGAGTTTGGAAAAGGTGACCTTAAGAATGTCACAAAAAGAGGAAACGTGAAAAATGAAAACATAGAAGACATGGATAGAAGGGGAGTGTGTCTCAGTGAGGAAAATCCAAGTGAAGTGTAGTTTTATTTCTAAGTTTAGTTGCTTATGCACTAGATAAAGAATGACGTCAATGTTATGTGTATGTATGTAGGTTGTCATCTGACACGCACATGAATGGACTGCATGATATGAGAATAGCATGGAGTTCTGATAAACATTATGTTCATACTCTTCTAGAGTTTTATAAAAGATATGAAAATGAAAAAGAAATGTTTCTCTTTATCATGCTTTACGAAATGAAATGAAATGAGGTTTTATGAAAAGTATGCTCAATATTAAGTGTTCAAAGGTATATGTATGTAATGGCCTTCTTTGACAACCCTTTTTTATGCAATCCAAGTATTAGGGGTGCTACCCGCATGGTGCGGGGCGGGGGCACCCCTTCCCCGCCCCCCGCCCCGCACCATGCGGGTGATGGGGGTTTTTCCCCTGCCCCCGCCATTATATTAAAAAAAAAAATTTTTTTGGTCTAAAAATATTTTTTTAGACCAAAATTATAATATAATTTAAATAATAAATTAAAATTTATAAATATAAAAAAAATTTAAACTCATTAGAGTTAGATTTTGGATTTGGATTGATTTGGCCTCCTAGGCCAATCTTTATATAGGAGGCCAAGACAATACAATAGTCATCTTTAAGCAATGTTAAGTCCCACATTTGAAGATGTCTATCAATATGTGGAAAGCCTGGCATATGGCTTTGAGTGTTGATCATCACCTTCAGTGCATTGGTATTCCTATTACTTCTCGTTGTGACTGCTGTGCTAACGGTCATTATGAAGACCAAAATCATGTTTTATTTGCAGGTGATATAGCTAGCACTGTTTGGCATCATTTTGGGGCTAATCTTGGTATAGTCAATGGTCGTACTTGGAAAGATACGGTGCAAACTTGGTTTCGTCGTGCGAAATTAGCATCACAAATGGGCATTATAGTGGGAATTCTCCCGGTGGTTATTACTTGGCGTTTCTGGCGAAGGCGTTGTCTGGCGCGTATGGAGGGCCAATTTGAAACGGCCGCTGACATCATTCATTCTGTCAGAAGGTGGATTAGTACTATTTGCTGTGATATACATACTAGCTCTCACATCTCTGGTTTTGATTTGCAAGTACTTGAGAGTTTGCAGGTTCAACCTAGTTTCCCTCCTGCTCGGAGTTACAAGATTATTAAATGGCAAAGGCCTTCGGAGGGTTGGGTTAAATTGAATACAGATGGCAGTAGTTTGGGCAATCCAGGAGTTTCTGGCATAGGTGGGATTATTCGAAACGATCATGGGAAATTAATTCATGCTTTCTCTGCTTTTACTGGCACAGGTTCTAATAACCAAGCTGAGCTTCTAGCTCTCCTACACGGACTCCAGGTTTGTAGGTCTTTATCTCTCACTCATGTTGAAATTGAAATTGATTCTATGACTGTTATTTCTTGGTGGCGTAGTAAAAGATGTGGGGTTTGGTATTTGGAGGACTTCTAGGAAGAAGTTCTTGATATCATGAATTCTATGACTTGCTCTATTCACCATATTTTTCGAGAGGGAAATAAAGTTGCAGATTGGTTAGCCAAAAATGGTGCTTCTGGTAACGATTCAGCTTTCTCCCATTTGATGGAGACTCCCCGCATGTTGCGTGGCCTTATTCGCATGGACTATTCCGGGATTCCTTCGATTCGTATTTCTTAGTTTTGGTTTGTTTTTTTCTTGTGGTTTTGTCGTTTTCTTGTTGTTTTATTTTTTATGGTTGTTGGTTGGTTTTTGGTATGCTGGGTTTTTTGGTTGTACCCCAGATACTTGTTTTTTGTAACCACGGTTTTCCTCCGCCACAAGTGAGGGCTATTAATAAAATTGGGGAGGGGTCACTCTTGAATAGGTGACTCCAACTCTTTAAAAAAAAAAAAAAAAAGTCCCACATTGCTTAAAGATGACTATTGTATTGTCTTGGCCTCCTATATAAAGATTGGCCTAGGAGGCCAAAGCAATCCAATGACTTGAATATAATTTTAAGTCTTTTATAAATTGTATATATCTATATACAATATATTTATTTAATATATATAAATAAAAAAAAATTTTAATGTGGGGCGGGCGGGGCCCTGCGGTCATCCCGCCCGCATGGGCGGAGCTGGGCGGGCCGCCCCCGCTGCCCACCCCTACCAAGTATTAAGTGTATGCATGTGAATGGATGACTATACGTAGTATCTATTGTCTTTATTTTCTATGAAATGAAACGTTGAGGTTTATGCCTTATACTTTTAAAGGATGTTTTAAAAATGATGCCATGAACTAATGTTTTAAATGATGCCTTGAAAGACGATGTTTAAACTCATGCTTTTAAATGACGTTTTTCTATGAATGGACTGATAAATGAAAATGACTGAAAATGAAAGGACTAAAAAAAAGGAAAGTACTAAAAGGAAATTAATGTTTTAATGTATGAAAATATGTAATAACCACGACTGAATGAATGATGGTACCAAATGACTGGACATATTGCAATTCCGAGTAAGTAGTACTGGTAGTGCACCCAGTGCTGCCTCTTGACTAAAAGAGATTCTCAACCTGTGGCCACAGGCGGAATCCAGGTCCAAAGAAAGACCGCTAACCCTAACACACGGGGCATAACAGTGTGTACTTGCCAAAAGAAAGTGATAAGAAAATGTATGTATGCATGCTTGAATTCTTTAAGAAATGAAGGCACTGGCGGGAGAAATGTTTTATGAAAAGAAAGCATTTTTTTAAGAAAAACCCCGCCTAGTAATATTCTCAAAATGAATGTATGTCCTATGTATGTAAGGTACGTATGTAGTGATGAATGCATGAATGAAAACCTATGTTAGGATTATTTTACTGTATGAAGTAATACTTACTGAGTATTCGACTCATTTTAGTTTTTAAGTATGCCCCTCTCCCCACAGGAACTAAATGAGCAGAACGCGTCAGGACATACATGGCCCAATGGGAAGAGCACAGAAGTATAGGCATAAGAGTTTTAAATGTATGAGAGGCATTTTGTTTTAAATTTGATTTTTTTTGCTATAAACCTCTTTTATTATCAAAACACGTTTTATTTTATAACATAAAGCCTTGCACCCTGAGTATGGAAGTAAAAAGCTTTAAAAGGATCAGTAACTCCCGTCTCTTTTTCTAAAATCATTTTTCTAAAAAGTCCCACCACAAGGATGGGGCCTTACACATAGTCTCAGATAGGGACTGTACATTCACTAGCCTATTTTGGACGGAACTGTTCAAGGCCCAAGGGTTCCAACTTAAGTTTAGTACTGCATACCATCTTCAGACCGATGGACAGTCTGAGACAGTGAACAAGTGCCTCGAGACCTACCTGAGGTACTTTGTTGGGGACAGGCCTAGGGACTAGGTAAAATGGGTGTCATTGGTTGAATGGTGGTACAATACCACTCACCACTCAGCAACTATACTCACGCCCTTTGAGGGTTTGTATGGGTATCCCCCACTAAGACTGAGTTTGTGCATCACAGGGACAACGAGAGTGGAGGCAAGGGACATAGAACTCAGAACTAGAGAGCAAATTTCTTCCCTACTATGCAGTAATATAACAAAAGCACATAGCAGAATGGTACGATATGTCGACAAAAAGAGAAAAGATCGAGTCTTGAAGGTAGGGGATCAGGTTTACCTCAAGCTGCAACCATATCGGTAGACGTCCGTGTCTCAGTGCCAAGATTTGAAGCTGGCTTGCAATTACTATGGACCCTTTGTGGTGGAGCAGCGTGTGGGTGAAGTGGTGTACAAGTTGAGTTTACCCCCAACCTCTCAGATACATCTCGTCTTCCATATCTCTCAACTGAATAAGAGATTGGGAGAGGGAGAGGCAACGGCCACCACACTGCCTCCACTGAACAACCATGGGACTCTACAGCCTGAGCCTGAGGAGATTTTGGGTAGGAGGGTTTGGCCACTCAACAACAGACCCGTGACTGAGCTTCTGGTTCGGTGGCAAGGGCAAGGGTTTGAAAACGCGACATGGGAGGGGTACTACAAATTGAACAACGCCTTCCCACACCTTGTGGGCAAAGTGCTTTAAGGGGGAGGTATTGTGACATGCGAGGGGCTCTGCCTATTACCAGGGCGCCGCAGAGGAGGGGAGGAGATTAGGGATCGAGACTGAGGAAATGGGTGAAGTTGAAGTGGAATCCTAATTCGTAGTGAAGTATTTTTTCGTCTGGGTCAACTGCTTAGGGGTCAACCCGGCCATGGGCCGGTGCTTGGGCCAGAGTGATCTGTAGGTTAATGAGTCCATTCTTAATTGTAAGGCCTAGGCCCAGTCCATGATAGTAATGAGTCCATTCTTAATTGTAAGGCTTAGGCCCAGTCCATGATAGTGAATTAAGCTTGTTATTTTTCTAGTGTAATTGCATCTGTTATTCCCTGAGGTGCTATGCACAGTAAATTTTGATTTTCCCTTTTCAATTAGTCATGTCAAAGGATATATGAATTGTAGTGGGACTTTTTTTTCCCTTTAGCCAAAAAATAATACAAAATATTCATCTCTCTCTCTCTCTCTTTTCTCATCTTCTGGAGGAGCTCACCCTCGAAGTGAGTGTTTCTTTCTGATTTCCATAGCCGTGTAACATCCTAATTAACCAAGAGGATCAAAATAATAGCAAAGTCTTTTGGAATAATTGAGAGTATTTTCACATATGACTAGATGCACTGATCTTATGGCAGATGATTAGAAAGATGGATGCAATAGAATTTTGATATAGAAAAATTATATCCATGGATATTTATTTTGTTAGATTCATTGATGCCTATATTATCTCAAAAATCAATGCATATCTATTTAAACTATTCGATGTAGTTATAGAAGATATATACACTCCTGTGAATTTGGTGGTAATCATGTCATTTTTCTATATATGTTCGATACCTAGGTTTGTGAACATTCTCGTGATTATTCACCCAAAGGCCTCATATATACATACATATATATATATATATATATATATATATATGAGCATAGATTGTGATCAACTGCTAATTTCCTTCTCGACTGGTCATGAGTCTCGCCTATTCATTTTCAATCCTGAATCCTTGTTTTTAAAATTTAGTGAATGATTTTTAAATTGAGCCAAACGTTTTAAAATCTTCTAAATATTTTTATGAGTCTAAAATTATTTTAATAGGATATTTTAATGTTATTGAACCAAACCTAATTTTAAAGCAAGCCTCTTAAATTTTGAAACCCAAGAAATAAAATAGAATTTTAGTAACTCATTTTATTTAAATGGTTTTATTTCCTTAGAAATATTAATTAAAGTTCATTATTTGAATTATGTTAAAAACTCTATTTAATTGGATTAAGAATAAAAAGCTTGGTTTTTACATTTAGTCTAATTCCCTTCCCATTTATTTTTCTAGTCTTCATTTTCTATTAGCTCTCTTTTAATTGTCTATGATTACTCTCAACCATTGGATTACAAACCAAGCCCCTGCGTGTTGCCATCTAAGCTTTTCTCTTCATGTATATCCTCTCTTACTTTCCTTATTTCAGACCACACAACAGCCCTTTCTCTCTCTCCCTCTCTCTCCCTTGTTCTTCTTGTTCTTCTTCTTCTTCTTCAAGGCAGCAACATCTCTTGTATCTAAATTAGATGGAAATAGTTAAAGTAGATGGCAGAAACTGGAACAAGTGGTGGTGGTAGTATCAAGTTTTTAGCTGCAAAAACAGTTAATGCAGAAAACTAGTTTACTTCCCCTTAGTTTTACTGTTTCCTCCACTTTGTAGTATATATATTCCAGCTCCTTCCTATGGTTTCCCTTCTCATATTTCACGTCCTCTTCAAGTCTTGGAAGAACTTACCATCAAATTGTAATTGAAGCACATAAACAGCATCAGAAAACTGTAACAGACAGCAGCAGAAACGGTTTCTCATTTCGTCTTTCCTCTCCTTCTCATATGTAATCTCTTCTCACTTCAAGGCCCCTCATCTGTGCAATATATACTAGCTTAGTGGATGAGTAATCGAGCTCAAAATGAAGCAAAACAGAAAACAAAAACAACCTATATGCAGCAGCAGTTTTCATATTTGAACCCCTCATTTTTAATCTAATTTGTATTACTTTTTACTTCTTAGTTCCTCTTAACTCAAGCCTCCTCACTTATATCTTTATTTGGTTGTGAAGTGGCAGGTATGGTGGAGGAAATGATGATTTGGAGCAAGAAAACATCTAAGTTATTTGCTGCACATGCAAGAAACTAACCCTTCTATTTCAGTTTCTGTTTTGGTGTCTTGTGTAGCAAATCGTTTCATCTCTCTCCTTTCTTCAATGCTTATCTTTAACCTAATTAGTCCTCTATATTTGCTTATTAAACCACTAGAAGATGTGAAGTGTAGTATGTGAGCCTTAACCTTATACAAAATCAGTTTATCTAGATCTTTTAGCAAACCGCTATGCATATGGATCTTAGATAGAATTTTGTTTAGGCAAATGTTTCACTTTCTTTTCCTTCATGCCTTGTTTCCATGAATCATGTAGATAAATGCTATATGAAGGGATGGAACTTCTTATCAAATGAAAAGACCTCAAACCACTAGCTTTCCTAGTAAGAAAATATTCCTAAGCTGAACTATTTTTCTGGTTTAGTTTCCTTGCTGCAAAATTTCTGCAATAGTTGCCTTCCTAGTAGTTTTTATTGGGTCGACTTTTTAGGGTTTTCATATCCATCTTTAGGAATGTATTAGAATGAGGGAAGTTCTGAAAAGAAGAAAATACACAAGCTGTTGGATGTCTTACTAGTGCAGAAAAATAAGCAACTTTACCTCTCAATTCCTCTTAAGTTTCAGCTCTTTAGTTTGCTTTTATTTCATCTCTTCAATTCAGCCTCAATATGTGACTCTATAAGTGCCATGACCTTAAAATCTCAGACAAAAACTAGCTATCAGCCGCTGCGATCGAAGACAAAGCAGAAGCAAAACAGTAGCAAGTTGGTTCTTTCCTCAAGCTCTTCTTTTATTTTTTCAAGCAACCACTATTACTCAATGAAAATGAAGCCAAAGCTCAAGCTGCAGGTCGTCTGTCTTCTACAGTAGCTACAAGTCATTTAGCAGAGGCTCCACATGCAAAGCTGAAATGTGGAAAAGGATGATTCTCTCTATTTTGTCTTTACTTGTATTTTTCAATTTATTATTCTTTTATTCTTGGTAAATATTTTTGTTGATTAGCTTGATGCTATTTTTAGTATAGGAATTCTGTTAGTTGTTAGGATGGCAGAGAGTAAATGAGGCCCTCTCCCATGTCTTCTTAACAATTCAATTCCAGTGGAATATACATTTTCTCTTCTACCATGCATCATGCTCTCTGTACCCTTGTACGATTTTCCTTAATTTCTACAACCTTACATGGTACTAGAGCCTGAGAGCGACTATTCATGGAGGACTCACTGGAAAATTCTGATGACTCTTCTTCTACCCACACCAAAAACTCATCTGCTCATACAAACCTAAACACAAACACCCCTCATGCAAACACTGTGTCCCAAAACTTGAATCTCAATGATCCTGGAAACCATTTCCACTTAGACAAAGGTGGCAACCTTGCTATTATTCTGGTCACTGATTTACTCACCACCGACAATTATGCAACCTCGTCTCGTGCTATGCGACGAGCACTCCGTGCTAAAAACAAACTGTGTTTCATCAACGGACCATCCTGTAGCTTACCGACTCAGAGGATCCACTCTTTGAGCTCTGGGAACGTTGCAACGACATGGTGGTGTTGTGAATCCAAACTTCCATCAGCCCCTCCATCAAATCCAGTATCGTCTTTGTTGATGATGCCCGTGAGATTTGGCTCAATCTTCAAGATTAGTTTTCTCAACAGAATGGACCTCGGATTTTCCCACTTAAGAAAACCCTAGCCAGCTTTCTCCAAGAACACGATTCAGTAAGTGTTTACTATAGCAAGCTGAAAACACTTTGGGATGAGATTTCAATTTATAATCCAATTCCTGTTTGCAATTGTGGAACTATGAAAACCCTGTTAGATCGTTACCAACGTGATTGGGTGTTTCAATTTCTCTTGGACTTGCATGATTCCTATTATAATGGTGACCAGATTATGCTTTTAGATCCTTTACCCTTTGTCACTAAGACGTTCTCCTTAATACAACAACAAGAACGACAACACCAAATAATACCCAACATTCCATGGCCTTAGCCATTAAGAAACCCTTTTACACTTTCAAAATCTCTCCCCAGTCCAAGCCTACTCCAAAGAAGGAATGACCCTATTGTAGCCTTTGCAAAATATCAGGACATTCACTTGACAATTGTTTCAAAGTTGGTAATGACAAGGCACCTATGTGCTCTCACTGCCATTTGTCTGGTCACATGGTTAAAAATGCTACAAGTTGCATGGCTATCCACCGGGTCACAAACTTTTCAGCAAACCTCAAAGTCCTGGCCTTTTTGCTAATCAGTCAAGCTTTTCCCCTACTTTTGAACATAAGGATATCAGAGATGAAGGAGTGGGTTTGACTATGTCTCAGTATCAGGAACTAATGGCCTTACTTCAGCCAAGGGAATCTCTAGCTGCTACTCAACACACTGCTAATCAGATTCAATCCAATTTCAAACCTCCTTCGACTTCTAACTTATCTGGCATTCCCCTTTGTTTATCTACCCACACACACAAACCACTAAAATCAAGTGACACCCCTTGGATTATAGATACAGGGGCAACAGACCATATGATTTGTTGCACCTCTTTTCTCACAACCATCACAGCACAAGATTCTTATTTTGTAAAATTGTCAAATGGGAACGAAATTCCTATCACACACACTGGTACTGTCCAACTAACAAGTCAATCTCCCTCAAAGAGGTTCTATGCATTCCATCCTTCACTTTTAATCTTCTTTTAGCCAAGAAAATTGCTGCCTCTCTCACTTGTTGTCTGGTTTTCTTTTCTGATTATTGTTTTATTCAGGACCTTTTTTCTTGGATAACAATTTGGAAGGGTGAAATGAGCAATGACCTATACCACTTGCTAAGCACTGAAGTCTCACCCTTAACTCTAGCCACTACTCTTTCACATTTTTTACATACTAATATTCTTGTTTTAGCTTCTATTATGAACAATGTTGCTGTTTCTGACCTTTGGCACTATCGGCTAGGTCACCTTTCATTTCCTCGTTTAAGTTTAATTAATGTTCCTATTGTAAAGAACAATATTTCTTCTACTAACGGAAAATCTTGTTGCATTTGTCCACTGGCTAAACTCCATCGTCTCCCTTTTCCTGACAGCCACCATAAAACTTCCAGACCTTTTGAAATGATACGTTGTGATCTCTAAAGACCCTGCTCAGTTGCTGCATATCATGGTACCAAATTTTTTCTAACTATAGTTGATGACTTCACTCGGAGCACATGGTTATATTTACTTCAAAATAAATCAGAAACCAGAAAATGTATAGAGTCCTTTTATAATCTGGTTGAGACATAATTTGAACTTAAAATCTAGATTCTAAGAAATGGCACTGGGGGCAAATTTCAAATGATAGAATTTTTTTTTTAACAAAAAGTGAATTATTCACGAAAGAAGTTGTGTTGCTACCCCCCAACAAAATGATATTGTGGAAAGAAAACATCAACATTTGCTTAATGTGGCTCGGGCTTTAAACTTTCAAGCTGGTCTTCCCCTTGAATACTAGAATGATTGTACTTTAACATCCACTTACCTTATTAACAGGACTCCTAGTCCTTTTCTTAATAACAAAACCCCATATGAGCTTTTAATAAAGTCCACAACCACTTATGCTCATATGCGAATATTTAGATCACTATGCTTTGCTACCACCCTTCTCCATGGTAGGAGGAAGTTTGATCCCCAAGATCACACGTGCATTTTTCTTGGCTATCCATTTGGAATTAAAGGCTATAAGCTTCTTGACTTGAAACAAAAACCAATTTTATCTCTCGGAATGTTGTGTTCCATGAATCCATATTTCCCTTCCACTCCGCCTCTTCTCACACTACCACTAACTTTGACAATACTAACTTTCTTTTTACTCAACCCTAGGCCTGTAATCGAGCCGAGCCGAGCCTAGCTGGTCTTTGGCTTGCCGAGTTCGGCTCGACTCAAAATATTCGAGCTCAAACTCGAATTTTTTTTTTATTCTTTGTTTGAGCTCGACTCGATAAACTAAACTCTCAACTCGAGCTCGAGCTCGAGCTCGTCCCACAAATGAGTTCGAGTCGAGCTGAGCTCGAATTGTTTATTTATTTTTTGAATAAAATTTAATAATTAATAAATTAAAAAAATAAAAAATTTAATATTGAATTTATACAACTAACAAGTAGAACCTCTATTGAATTATAAAATTTTAAAAAGTTTATAAATAATTAATATCTCACTAGGTGATATTTATCCAAAATAACAATTTATTATATGCCTACATATATTATTAATACATACACTTAATATGATAGCATATATCTATTTCATATATAGTTCCTACATACTAGTATATGAAATTATTAAATTTTATCGACTAATTATTATACAAATTATAAAATATACATATGAAGTATATTCACTATAAATACATAAGTAATTAGATTACATATTATATATTTAATTATGAAAGTGGTATGCTTATATTATTAGCTAATACATATATATATGTATATATACATAAGTGTATGTATATATTTATCAATATATAAATGAGTTTTAATCGAGTCGAGCTAATGAGTCGACTTGAGCATAAACGAGCGGGTCTTAACGAACCTTAGCCGAGTCGAGTCGAGTTTTGTGGGGTATGTGTCATTTACAAATCAAGTGGGTATCTGCTTTCACGAACGAGCTTTCTTTTTCACGAGTCGAGTTCGATTTGAGTTTAACCGAGCGAGTATCGAGCGGGCTATCGAAAAGACTGGTTCATTTACAGCCCTACTCAACCCTTACCTAATCTTCTTGACTTTCCCTCTTTTGTCTCTCAATTTGACCCTACACCTCCCATAGATTCCATTTCACCTTCTACAACCCCTTCTCCCACCTTTGTTACCCATGCTTCCCCCTCCATTTCAGTTCCTTCTCCTCCCATCACTACAACTCCTAGCCAACCCTTTATTCCTCCCATTCGCAGATCCATTAGAGTAAAGAGAACACCTCAGTACTTACATGACATCCACTGCCAATGGGCCTCACTCCTGCACCAACCCAATCTTTGGCCAAGTCTTCCTCTTAAGCTGCAGGTAACCAATGTTCTCTAAACAATTTCCTAACATATCAAAATTTTACTCCTTTTTTTTTGTCTTTTCTTCCTCTATTTCCACCTCTTTTGAGCCAAATACATATAAGAAAGCAGTAAGAGACCCTGGCTGGCGTCAGGCAATGGAAACTGAACTGCAAGCCTTAGAACAGAACAATACTTGGATTATCACTAATCTTCCTTGAGGTAAGGAAGCCATTGACTACAAGTATGTGCACAAGATAAAATTTAACTCTGATAGGTCAATTGAGAGGTTGAAAGCCAGAGTTGTAGCAAAGGGATTTACACAGCAAGAAGGCATAGATTACACAGAAACCTTTTCTCTAGCTGCCAAGATGGTGACAGTTCAAGTTTTACTAACTATGATAGCAGTACAAGGGTGGTATCTTCACCAATTTGATGTCAATAACGCATTTCTCCATGGAGATTTAGAAGAGAAGGTTTACATGCGCAAATCCCCTGGATACAACAAAGGATGACCTCATAAAGTCTACAAATTCCTTAAGAGCCTTTATGGCCTTAAGCAGGCCTCTAGACAATGATATTCAAAATTCTCTTCATCTCTCATTGAATTTGGTTTTAAACAATCCAAAGCCGACTATAGCCTTTTCACTAAACTAGATGGTACCTCATTTACTGTCCTACTAGCCTATGTTGATGATATTATCGTGACTAGTAATTGTTGAAATTATCTAAGTACCCCTAATTATGCACGTTAATGCTAAACAAAAACTGTTAGCACGGATTAGTAACCAATATAAAATATTAAGAGTATTAACACAATAATTTTGTTACGAAGGGAAACCCTTTGAAGAATTCCTCAAAGGTAAAACCCTACGGGGCAATGGAAATCTAATTTTATCGATTGAGAGTATTACAAGTAAAACATTTATAAAACCTTTGTAACTAGACACGTTTACCTAAGACACGCGACCCATTTGTCTTCTACCTCAGTAGATAGTCAGAACTTCTGACACTCTCCAATCAGATACGTTGCTCACTATTTGCGAACATCTTGGACTAGATCACTTCTTCTGGATTGCCTCGAGTTCATATAAAACTTGCATCTTTATCTCTTCATCTAACTCTTAAATACGAAACCTGTCTATGACTTTTGTAAACTCTTATCTTATAATATTAACAAGATTTGATAAGAGTTACAATTCAAACACTCATCCTTATCGGATGAACTCCTAGAGTCCTATCAAAATTACAAAAATTACATTCATCCATAATTCGAATTGAGTACAGACTCATCTAATTCTAGCCAAACATAAATTACATTTACAACTGTCAAAATTCCATTGACTCTCTTAAAGCTTTTCTGAATCACAAATTTAAGATCAAAGACCTTGGTTGTTTGTGCTATTTTCTTGGCTTGGAAGTTGCTAGATCATCTCAAGGGATCCACCTATGCCAAAGAAAGTAGCATTTTATACAAGAATTTAATGCACTTTCAACCATACTCTTAAAATGTTTAAAACAAGATAACATTTCACTTTTCCGATAAAGTGGACATCTTAGCTGACTCGGGAACACTTGGCAGCAAGCCCATCAAACTGCCTCTAGATCAAAATTTTAAACTCAACAAGAATTCTGGTGATCCTCTTCCAGATCCAACTATTTATCGTAGGTTGATTGGACATTTGTTGTACCTAACTATAACTAGACCCGATATCTGCTATGATGTCCAGCTTTTGAGTCAATTTATGGATCGGCCTACTACTACTCATTTAGCTACTACCCACAAGGTTCTTAGATATATCAAAGTAGCTCTTGGACAAGGCATTCTATTGTCTTCTACATCTCAGCTACAGCTCAGGCCTATTGTAATTCTAATTAGGCCTATTGTCCCGATACCCATTGACCTGTTACAGGGTTTTGCATTTTTCTTGGCAACTCCCTTGTTTCTTAGAAAACTAAGAAACAATTTGAGGTCTCCCGTTCCTCAACTGAAGTTGAGTATAGATCCGTGGCAGCCACTTGCTTTGAGCTCACCTGGCTCTGATACTTACTCATTGCTCTAAGAATATCACACCCCTAAGCTGCCTTCCTCTATTGCGACAACCAGGCAGCTCTTCACATTGTTGCCAACCTCATTTTCCACTAACGCACCAAGCACATTGAGCTGGATTGTCACCTGATTAGAGACAAGATTCAAGAGGGTAGCATCACCACAGCTCATGTTGCTTCCCAATCTCAAATGGTAGATACTTTTACCAAAGCTCTGCCTTCTTATCTCTTTCACTCGCATTTATCCAATATGGGAATAGTTAATCTCTATTCTCCATATTGCGAGGGCTATTACACAATGAAAATGAAGCCAAAGCTCAAGCTGTAGGTTGTTTGTCTTCTACATCAGCTACAAGTCGTTTAGCAGAGGCTCTACATGGAAAATTGAAATGTAGAAAATGATGATTCTCTCTATTTTTTCTTTACTTGTATTTTTCAATTTATTATTCTTTCATTCTTGGTAAATATTATGTTGATTAGCTGGATGCTATTTTTAGTACAGAAATTATGTTAGTTGTTAGGGTGGCAGAGAGTATATGAGACCCTCTCACATGTCTTCTTAACAATTCAATTCCAGTGGAATATACATTTTCTCTTTCTTCCATACATCATGCTCTTTATACCCTTGTACATATTTTCTTAATTTCTGCAACCTTACAACCACGCCTAACCTTAAACCTCCATCTTCTTAGCCTCCTCGAGCATCTAAACAAGCTTCTTGACTTCTTATTGATGGGCACCAAGATGGACATAGTCTTAAAGATTATTTGCAAGTTCCAGATGAGCCAACTACAAGGTCAAGAACCAAGAAAGTGAATGAGGCAATCCAAGGAATGATGCAATCCACTTGGGACGAGTCTAGCAAGAGTCGAATATTCAAGATGGGCTTGAGAGAAGGAGATCCAGTGATCATCCACGTGATACAAGCTATGGAATAGTGCAACATAAATTAGGGCCTATTATTATGTTTATGTGATTGAAGGCCGTGTACTTGTTTATTTAATTAAAGATGCTTATTTTATTAGTTATAAGAATTAGTCTAGAATAATTGGACTGGAGGATGCTTGACCCACATATGTCTTATTTCTTATGAACTAGAGTTTTTAGCAAGACCTTGTATTTTGGCCAATGACATATTTGGAAAACTACTTTTTAAGAATTAGGGTTTAAAGAGGTACTGTAGCAAGTTACTGTAGTTGGAGGACTATTCATCCAGGGGTGTTTTTGGAACAAATGGCTTTATTTTGGTTAGGGTTTTAATTAAGTTTTGGTTTAAATACTCTTTGTAGCCTCATTTTAAGAAGTTTATGAAATTTGATGAATTTATTCATTGTGAGTTAAGTTTACTCATCTTGTTCTTGATTGAACTTTTGAACTGATCAAAGGTAAATTACAACCTTTGTGGCGTTCCTCCTTGTAATCTGGTTTTTGAGACAAGTTTTTTAACGGGTCTAGATTTAAATATAATTTAGGTTCTTGAAACGAGTTCTCAATGGGTCTAGGTTCTCCATCCATTGACTTGATTTTGGCTTTCTTCGGTGAATTTTTAAATTGATTGTGGGTTCAAGGGATTCCATTCCCACAGGTTCATATCATTTGGTATTTAGAGTAAGGTTTCCAATCAGATCTGATTCTATCTTTTAATTCTTGCATCTTTAAATTTAATTATAGGGTTTCATTGTTCTAGGATTGCAAAAGAAAAAAGAAACAAAATGTAGGCTACTAAAATTTTTAGGTTTTTTGGTTTCGCTGAAATTTGCATCACTTAGGGTTTCAAAATTTTAGGGTTTCTTGCATCTCTAAGTTTGTCAATTGCTTGGAGTGCTATTTCATCTACTTCATTGTCAATTATTTTGTATGCTTGAATTCAATTGCTTGATTTTCACAATTGAATATTGTTGTTTGTGATTGAATTAGATAAAAGAAAATAAAAGAAAAGAAAAGAAAGGAAAGGAAAAGAAAAGAAAAGAAAGGAAAAGAAAAAAGAAGAAGAAGAAGAAGAAAATAAAAAGTAACATATTCAAAAGTTACTACATAGTTACAACAAAGAGAAAGAAATACATTTGCTGATTAAACTTATCATCAAATGGGCTGAATACATGTTTCTAATTGATATCTTATTTTATAATTACTCTTTCTCTCGTACAAATTTCTTGAGTCTCGAGTCATTTTATTCCTTCCTTGTTTATTGTTCTTGTTTCTTGGATCTATATTATTGGTTGGAATAAAACAACGTTGTATTGTCTTGATTTAGTTTAACTAATTCTTATGGGAAAAGTCTTGTGGTAAAAGGCAAGAGAGTGTGAGACTATTATCGGAAAAAAGTCAATTAAGAGTGAAACACGAGTGGAGTGCCATTATTTGAGTGTAAACACGTAAGGGAGTGTGTGAGGTTTTCCACTAACATTCTTTTTGTGCAGCACATTACGATATCTCATTGGAGTGACTCATCACCAAAATGGATGTCAGATAACTCATCCTTTGTGTTACAAGCCATGCAACAACAGATTGAGCGGTTGAACTTTGTGTTGGGTGAAATGAGGGATATGATGGATCATCAAGAAGTAGTAATTAGAAATCTGCAAGGCAGGAGAGATAGGAGGAGTTGTGAGCCTAGTATTGAACATAAGTAGAATGAAGAGTATGATGAGTCTCTTGTTGCCAGACGTGCTCTCAATACACAAATTAAGATGGATGATACAGAGCAGCAGAGCAAGAACATTTTTCATACTAGACGTCATGTCAACAACAATGTATGTGGTATGATCATTGATGTGAGGAGTTGTATTAATTTAGCTAGCACTACTTTAGTTGACAAATTGAATTTACCTACCTTGAAACATCCTAGACTATATAAGTTGCAGTGGTTGAGTGATTGTGAGGAGATAAGGCTAAATAAGTAAGTGCTAGTTCTTTTTCAATTGTGAAATATCAGGATATGGTGCTTTATGATGTAGTGTCTATGCATGCTGGCCATATTTTGTTGGGGAAGTCGTGGCAGTATAATAGGAAGGTGATCCATGATAGGTTAAGGAACATGTACAGTTTTGAAAAGGATGGAAAAATAATCAAACTTGCTCTAACTCCAACATAGGTCCATGGCGACCAACTGAAACTGAAAAGTGAGATTAAGCTAAAAAGTAAAAGTGAGGATGAGATTGAGGAAAAAAGAAATAGTGAGAGAGAGAGAGAGAGAGAGAGAGAGAAATGATAGAGAAAAAAGATGAGGGTGAGGTTGAAATCTCAAGAAAAAAGGGAATGTGTTGAAAAATAATTGAGGCCGAGAGTTCAAAAAAAGATGAAAGTGAAAGAAAAAAAGAGTGAAAAAGAAAAACCGAATGAGAGGAAAAGAGAATAAGGCCGAAACATCAAGAGAAAGAGAGAGTGAAAAAGAAAATAGAGAGGTGGCTGAGAGTGAAGAAAAAAGAGTGGAGCCACGAGAGGAAAAAGAAATAGAGATTGTAGAGAAATACAGAAAAACAAAAGTGAGTTTTTATGCTAATGCAAGTTTTTATACTAACGAATTTGACGAATCTTTGCCTAGTGTTGTTGTTTCTTTGTTGCAAGGATATGAGGTCATGATTTATAGCGGTGTGTTTAATGGATTGCAACTTATTAGAGAGATAGTGCATTACATTGATTTTGTGCCAGGTGTGACAATCCCTACCCGACATTTCTTTAAAGAACATGAGTCATTGACACACTTGAAGGGACAATGTAAGTTGTTGACTGGAATGTATGCTAAGTGGGAGGATTGTATTGAGATTTTTCCTCATGTAATCAAATACATACATGGTGAGAAAAATTTTATGGTTAATGCATTAGCAAGAACGTATGTTTTTATCTTTATTTTAAATGCAAAGTTATTGATATTTGAATATGATAAGAAATTGCATAATAATGACGATGACTTCGCTAGTGTGTATGGAACATGTGAGAAAGCATCATTTGGTAAGTTCTATAAATTAGATTGGTACTTATTTAGAGAGAATAGACTTTGTCTGCCTACTAGTTTTATGCGTAAGTTGCTTGTGTGTGATAGACATGGTAGTTTGTTGGGTAACTTTGGTGTAAGGAAGACTTTAGACGTGTTGCATGAACGTTTGTGGGAGTATCATTTACCATTCATTGACATGTTGCATGAACATTTGTGGGAGTATCATTTGCCATTCATTAACGTGTTGCATGAAAGTTTGTGAGAGTATTGTTTGTCATTCATTGAGTTTGCATATAATTGGAGTGGTCATTTTGATGTAAGGAAAGCTTTAGATGTGTTTCGTGAATGCTTGTGAGAGTATCATTTGCCATTCATTAAATTGTTACATAGACGTTTGCGGGAGTATCATTTGCCCTTATTAGAATTTGCATATAATAGAACCATACATACTGTTATTTCTTATTCTTCTTTTAAAGTTGTTTATGGTTTTAATCCATTTACTCATTTAGCTTTAATGTTTTTGTTTGTTGATGACAATAGTAACTTGGATGGACTTTTCCAAGTTCTTGAAAAAATTAATGAAAATTCATATAAAGTGGATCTTCCAGATAAGTATCATGTTTCTGCTATTTTCAATGTTACTAACATTTTTTCCTTTGATACAAGTGGAGATTCGAGGTCGAATCCTTTTAAGCAGATGGAGAATGATGAGCACCAATATGGATCTAGTCTTAAAGATCATTTGCAAGTTCCAGATGTGTCAACTACAAGGTCAAGAACCACAAAGATGAAGGAGGCAATGCAAAGATTGGTGCAATCTACTCGAATATTCAAAATGGGCTTGAGAGAAGGAGATCTAGTGATCATCCACGTGATACAAATTTTGAAAGAGTGCAGTATAAATTAGGACTTATTATTATATTTATGTGATTGAAGGCTTTGGACTTGTTTATTTAATTAAATGAGCTTATTTTATTAGTTATAACATTTGGTCTAGAATAATTAGGTTGGAGGATGTTTGGCCCACATTTGTCTTATTTCTTATGAACTAGAGTTTTTGAAAAAGTCTTGTATTTTGGCCAATGGCTTATTTGGAAAGTTATTTTTTAGGAACTAGGGTTTAAAGAGGTACTGTAGCGAGTTACTGTAACCGCGGTACTGTAGCTGCGATACTATTCATCCAGGAGTTTTTTGGAACAAAGAGCTTTATTTTGGCTAGGGTTTTAATTAAGTTTTGGTTTAAATACTCTTTGAAACCTCATTTTAAGAAATTTATGAAATTTGATGAATTTATTCATTGTGAGTTGAGTTTACTCCTCTTGTTCTTGATTGAACTTTTGAATTCATAAATAGTAAATCATAACCTTTGTGGCATTCCTCATTGTAATCTGGGTTCTTGAGACAGGTTCTTCAAGGTCTAGATTTTAATATAATCTAAGTTCATAGAACAAGTTCTCAACGGGTCTAGGTTCTCCATCCATTGACTTGATTTTGGCTTTCTTGGATGAGTTTTCGAATTGATTATGGGTTCAAGGGATTTCATTCTCACGGGTTCATATCAATCAAAGTAAGGAAAAATTAGAAGCAACATAACAAATACTGTTACTATATATACTGGCGATATTAGCGAACCAATCTAGTGAAAACTACTCCACTCCTACGTCCATTCATTCTCCAACTCCACAACAATTTAGTGGACCTCTGTTATGTCTAGCACATTCTCTTCCTCTACAGAAACCAGACCTTAAGTTAATTCCCATGACCATTCTAAACTTTAATTTCTACACCATTGAACAACCATTATTAGGTGGTAATGCTCCATCAAAGCCATCATCTCTCTTCAACCACGAACCCAAGTTAGTTTCATCTCCCATATAATCTTTGTACCTATCCCAAGCTCTCACCAAAATTGATGTCTTGGCATGGTACTAGGAGAACCTACCTCAAACTGAATAAGAGCTACTGCTTGTACTCCACCACTCTCCTCCAACTATGCAACACTCGACAAACTTTTAGAAAACTCTGTCTTCAATACCAACTTGTCTATTCAATATCTTTGAGTTGTTTCATTAATGTTTGTGATCTATGGGTATAAAGTACATGTTTTGCATAGAGTATGTAGTGGGGAATGAATGAGATGCTATGAAATACTTAGAAGTCTAGGTTCGTACAATTAACAACATTACAAGAAAGTATGCAAGTAGATAGTTGAAGGAGGTTTAAGTAAAGAATCAATTGAAAGTTAAGACCATGGAGAAGAGAAGGCACTAAGGGTTTAAAGTACTCTAAGTTGCATATGTAAATGAAAAGGAAATGACGTAAAGTTATAAATGCATGTAGGTTGTCATCTGACACATACATGAATGGACTACATAAAATGAAAATGGCATGAGGTCCAGGTAAGTATTATGTTCATACTCTTCTAGAATTCTCTAATGATATGAAAATGAAAATTTTTTATGAAAAAATGTTTTTTTATGCAATGGAGGAAAATGAAATGATGTTAATGAAAGTATGCTAAAGTATTAATGTTTTAAGATATACCTATGTAATGGCCCTCCTTTTATGCACTTCAAGAATAGTTGTATACATGTGAAATAGATGTTATATATTGTAGTACTATTATCTTTATATTCCATAAAATAAAATGATGATGTTTATGATCGAGGCTATGAGATGATGTTTAAATGAGACTATAAAATGATGTTTAAATGAGGCAATGAAATGAGGTTTAAATGATGCTATGAAATGAGGTTTAAATGATGCTATGAAATGATGTTTTGTGAAATGAAATAGACTGATGAATGATATGAATGAAAAGGAAATAAATATTTTAATGTATGAAACTACGTAATGACCATGAAGAAATGAATGATGGTACCAAGACGAAAGGGGTAGATTGCAATGTCAGATCAGTTTCATTAGTAGTGTACCTAGTGGTTCCATCGTAAAGGAAAGGAATTCCTAACCTGTGGCCATAGGCAAAGTCGAGGTCCAAAAGACCGCTAACCCTAACACACAGGGCGTAATAGTTTGTAACTGCCAAAGGAAAGTGATCAGAGTTAATTGAATGTATGAAATATTTATTTCTTTATGAAGGAATTATTGGGAAATATTTTGAAACGCTTTATAAACTAGAAAATATGTAAAATAACAAGAACAAGTTCAAAAGAGAGAACCCGGTATTGAGGCACGTTGTGATAGACGCTTTCCTTATAGTAGATTATGTTGCCTCCAAATTTAAACATGCACTAGGCTTCTTGACAGTCTACTCCCAAGATACAAACAATGTCGGTTCCCGTTAATTTCTTAGTCAGTGCACACAAAAGGAGATCCTCGAACCCGATATAAAATAGACAAAGCCCAAATAAAGAAAGACAAAATGAAGGAGTAAGTGTTTATCTAATTTTTGTAGAGAATTTGGAGATATTGAATTTGTGGGTGGGGTTCCATATTTATAGAGAATGAAATGGCACTTGTGAAAAGTCACAACTTATTTAAATGAAATGGTACTTCTGAAAAGTCATATCATATAAATGAAATGGTATTTATGAAAAGTCACAATTTATATAAATGAAAGAGTATTTGTGAAAAGTCATAACTAAAATGAATGAACACTTTTGAGAAGTCACAACTTCTCAAATATTAGAGAATACATTAAAAATGTTTCTAATTTCACCAAATGACACAACCCTTTGTTTGGTTGAGAAGCGGTTAAGGCTCTTATATCCTAGAGGCATACATTGGTTCAAGTACCAAGATACATTTTCATTTAAATCTAAACAACCGAACCGATACATTGAACAAAGGTAATGGTTCACATTATTTTTATTTTACATCAAATATTTTAATCATTTCTAAATTTAAAAACCAACAGGAATGTACAATGTGTGGAAAATATTTTACAGGAAATGAAAACTTTTTAAAGAAAAACCCCCACCTTATAATGTTTTCAAAAGAAAATAAATGTTCTAAGTAAAGTATGTAGATGAATGATAATTGCATGAATGAAAACATATGTTAATATGTTTATACGGTATGAAGTAATGTTTACTGAGTATTCGACTCATTTTGTTTTTATGCCTCATCCCTCCTAGGAACAAAATGAGGTCGAAGCGTTAGAACAAACATGGCCCAAAGAAAAGTTAACAGAAGCCTAGGTACATTTTATATAATGTATGAAAGCATATTTTGTAAAAAGACTGTGTAATTTAATTTAATGATTTCCGTCGTAAAATCTCTTTTAATTTGCAAAGCCGGTTTTAATTTTAATTATAGAATTTTTTATATCCTGAGAAGGAAATGAATGTGTATTTAAAAGTTCAATAATTCCCATTTTATTTCTTAAAGCTATTTATTAAAGTCATACCACAAGAACGGACGTTGCATAGACAATGTGCACAACAAACCATATCTGAATAATGCAATTGGCTTTTTCTTTTCTCTTACCAACCTTTTTCACGACATCTTCAAGATCGATATGTCACAACTTCACAGCCATATATCATGCTTTCAAAATTCTATATCCATTTTACACAACACTAATAACACAACACTATCATTACATCCAAATTTGCAGAGGGGAAAAACTCATCATACCAAGAAATATTATTTCACATATAGTAACTTGATCATTCTTCCAGCCAAATAAGCGACATGCAATTTTCTAATTATATATATATATATATATATATGTTATATACTGATAGTAGTGAAAGATGTCTTTTATAGACATCCAAGTCTCATTATAATAACTTCCAGCTGGCATTCTTTCATCCCCATGATCATATTCTAGACAAAGTATGAATTCATAATCTCAAAGCACCCAAAACCAAGGATCCATGTCATGATGGACAAGACAAAACAGTGAAAACAAAAGATAAAAACAATATAATAAGATTAATTAAAAAAAGAAGAAGAGTTCTATACATGCATGATTAAGCAAAGCTGTCTATGTCCACAGGTAGTGATGATCATAGAGTATTTATCTTGATCATATATATATATATATATATATATATATATATATATATATTCACACATTCTTAAGCTAGCGTATCTAATTAGTTGAAGCATCCTATTTTAAACGTACATTTGACTTTGTAGCTCTTTTTGTATAAGAAATGTGCACATGAATAATATTCTTTTGTACTAGCTAGACATAGACTTATATCTGTCGATCGATATTTGACGTATGAACGCTAATTCACATATCTAGCATGTAATTATCCCATTTGATCACTTGCAAAATATTAAGGTTTATGTCAAGATGAGCACTAAATACTCTAAAATAAAGATAGTTATTGAAATTGAAATCTCTTACAAACACAACACCTTGAGGAACCTGTTAATGTTATAGACCAAGAACCCTTAATTAGGACTTTTGTAATGATATACGCACAACCTTTTATATAATTATATTTTAAAATGATGGTATTTATGTGAAGTCATGATGTTATTTTTATAAGTTATTTAAAAAAAATGCTAATTTAAAACATATATAGTTGTATAAAAGATAGTAGAAATGGTTGTGTATGTCTATCATTTTCCTTTACATGACTAACATCTTAAACCAAAATGTACCAAGCCAAAATGAGTGCATGACATTATTATGGAAGCAATGTAACTACAAGATCATTTAGAGCTTTTGGAGATCTCACTCTTCCATTTTAAAGCAATTATATCTCTATATCCTTCAATGTATATATGCCAATGAGCTGTTCTTTTTCTCTTTGAAAATTTGACAGCAATTTTTCTTGAAACCCATTAGATATCTTCCACATCACCTCTATTTTGTTAAATTTAACTTTTATTTGTTTTGTTTTTCTTGAGATTAATTGTTTTTTGGTTTTATTGATGAATCTAAACAGAAGATTCTGAGTACATAAACTCGATATGCAGTTTTATTTCTTTTTCATAATATCTTCTTACATAAACAATGATCGATCCCGGAAATAGAAAAATGATTGGACCACCTTTAGTAGTGTTTGCATGCCAATTAACTTAAACAAATGTCAAAACACTAAGCATTCCCATGTAAGGTTGGGTGCAGCTAATATATATAATTCTTGTGTTTGGTAGCTTTCTCAAATATGTTTAAGGATTTTTTAGTTTTTAAAAGGGTGATACTTTGGTCGGCTGATCATCACCTTATTATATTTGAGATTTGTTGTGACGTTTGGTAGTTTTCATCAGTCAACTGACTTTTAGACCTTTATTAAGCCTCGTTTGAATACTTAGAATATCTTAAAATTTTATGAATAGTAGTGAAATTATTTAGGTTAAGATATTTTATTGGATTTTGGGAAAGGAGAGAGAAAAAAATTAAATAATTAAAAACTTGTTTGAATATAATTGTTTGAATATTATTTTTGTTTTAAAATTTGAAAAACCTGTATTTTTTTGTGTTTTGTTTATAAATTTGGAAAATTTGTATTGGGTTTTGGAAAATGAAAGAGAAAAAAAATTGAATAAGAATATTATAAAGTTAAAATATTTTTTAATATAATTGTTTCAACATTTTTGTTTTGAAATTTAAAAATTTTGTATTATTCTTTGTGTTTTGTTTGGAAATTTGAGAAAAATGTATTGGGTTTTGTGTTTGGATAATGATTAGATGAAAAAAAGTTAAAAATTTGAAATTGAAAAGTATTTTGTGTTTGACTATTTTTGGGAAAGAAATTATAAGAAGTTTTGAGAATATCTCATTACCCAAACAAGACCAGTGTTATTACCATTCTTAGCCTCTTCTTTTCTTTTTTGATTAGAATAGATCAATACGGCAATACCCTAAAAGTTAGGCTACTCAGTCGCCTAGAGTATCCCGCTCAAGTTGACTGTTTGTTACTTTTTGGGTTTTTTTTTTTCATTTTTCCTTTCACATTTTTTAATATATTTAAATGTTTTAAAAAATTTTAAAAAATCCCAATACACTTAAAATCATTTTCTTAATTACTAAGTAAAAGAAGTCAAATTAAGCGGTACAACTTGGGGGGCAAAATAGTTTTTTCCATACCCTAATCCTTGTATAATTACACTTGTATTTTAAATCTTGTCCTCTAATCATACTCGCCGATATGATATATTTTAAGCGACTTAAAAATATATCATATAGAATGTATGAGTAGGTATAACAAAATTTAAGATGAACAATAACAGTTTTCATTGAACAAGTTCTTTGATAAATGTGTATTTTCTGAGGTCAATGCATATTGCATGAAATATTGCATAACCCTCCACGATCCATCCCATGTGTTTTGATGAGGCTATATATAATCTTTCATTCTACCTCCTCAACGAGGAGAAAGAGGGATAAGGATGACAAAGTTCTTATTGTGCTTCTTCTCTATCATTTGAGAGTTTAGTTATTATGTTCAATAAGTCTATCATGTGATATGCCCATGATAAAATAACTATGCATGAAAAATTTATTTGCAAACTTGTTTATTGATGTAACAAAACACATATGTGATGTGAAGGCTTGCCACATCAATTATTAACTAAGATTTTATTCTTATAAATGTAGGTAATGACCCGAAAATAGTGTTGTGAAATGCACACACACCAATGATGGTAAATAAAATAAAAGTAATCACGATCAAGCACATGACACAAAATATACGTGATTCGGCATATTGCTTACATTCACAAAACTGCAGAAATCTTATTAATCAAAGGAGATTGCAGAAATCTTATTAATCAGTGGAGATTACAATCACTCAATCTCAACTCACACTTTCTAGGACTTTTTGTCTCTCACACAATATGCACTCACTTGACAATTGTTCTCTTTAAAAAATATGTTGAAAGTCATATAAAATAGTTAAATATGACTTATATATAGTAAACGACACTGAAAACTCTAATCTGGAAAAATATGCGTTCTTCGCTCAAGCAGTATGTTGAGCGCACATCGAGCGAATGACCAAAACAATATTGGCTCAAGCGAGGTGTCGAGCATGGCTCGAGTAAACACTAAGATTTGTGTCTCACTTGAGCTCACTGTAGCGCGGGACTCAAGCGAACTCACGGATTGAGCTACGCTCAAGCCCACTATTGAGCGCATGTCAAGCAAACACCTTGTTTCTCAATTTTCAGCTCCAAAACCAGTCTCCACATACACCCAAACAATCTCCCACTTGGAGACTAGGTTTCCATATGCCAACCATTATTTCCAGCCAAGCCCTATCATCTCTGCAGCTCACAGCTCCCGTCTTCAAGCCAGAAGACGCACTGAAGTCAAGCCCGACTTCAGTCTTTCACGTACATTGTCCTTAGTCAACACATCTGTAGGGCAATTCACAACTCCCACTGCACTAGGAGAGTCCGGTCTCGAACCAATCTTGCCAACTTCAACCAACTTTTCCAAGCTTTCATGAGGAACGACAAAACTGACTCCCTTTGGCTTTCTCACATGTTTCACGCGATCAAGCCTGCCTTTTTGCACTCTTGTATTTCCCTACACATCACTGGACTCTGATGTTAAATACAAAGAGTTAGATCTCTTATCATGCGCTAAGACTAGCACACCCTTAGTGATCTTCCAAGCTCCTCTAGAGAATACTATTGCATAACGCTGTCATTAAACTGTCCCACAGAGATCAGGTTTTTCTTCAGATCTGGAATGTGTCTGACTTGGTGCAAAGTCCACATGCCCCTATTTGGAAGTGTGATGTGCACATCACTCACTCCCACTACATCCAATGCCTCTCCATCAGCCGCATACATCTTCCCAAAATTACTAGCAACATAATTATGCATGATTTCTCGATCTGAGGTTCTATGGAACGAAGCCCCTGAGTCCAACACTCAATCATCAATCGGATTGTGCACTGCAAGAAGTAAGGCATCATGAATTTTTTCTGTCACTACATTCACAGTATCATCCTCATAACTTTCTTGATTCCTGTAGTTTTTCTTGATGTGGCTTGGCTTGCCACAACTTCAGCACCTGATCTGCTGCTCATATCTCGTCTTGCTTTTTCCCCTGCTCTTGGAGCTTGACCTGTCGTGTCCTCTGCCCCATTTTTCAACATTCAGGGCAGATTCTAAACCCGAGAACTCACCTAAGTCTCTCATACGTACCTCTTCAGCAAGGACCATGTTACGCATGTCGTCGTAGTTCAGTTTCATCTTACCAGCTGAACTACTCACAACCATTTTCATGGCCTCCCAACTATTTGGCAAAGATGCCAACAGAATCAACGCTCTCATCTCATCATCAAACTTAATCTCTATAGAAGATAGTTGATTTGTAATCATATTGAATTCATTCAAGTGTTGGGCTACATATATACATTCTGACATCTTCAAATTGAATAATTTCTTCATCAAGTGCACTTTACTGTTCGCCGACAACTTTTCATACATACTTGACAAAGTCATCACGAGATCCACTGTGGTTCTCTCTTTACTAATATTGTGTGCCATTGTTCTGGACAAGGTCAACCAAACAATCCCCAGAACCTGTTGATCTAACATGGTCCACTCAGCATCATTCATGCTCTCCGGCTTCTTTCCCAACAGTGAAAGGTGAAGCCTTTTCCCATAGAGATAATCCTTGATCTGCATCTTCGAGTACCCAAAATCAGTGTCGTAGAACTTCTCGATCCCGGGTACTTTCATTTGATCTCCTACCATCATTCTCTTTTAAATCTGACATTGGCTCTTGATACTAGTTGTTGTGAAATGCACACACACCAATGATGGCAAATAAAGTAAAAGCAATCACAATCAAGCACATAGCACAAAATATACGTGGTTCGGCAAATTGCCTACGTCCACAGAGTTACAAAAATCTTATTAATCAGAGGAGATTACAATTACTCAATCTCAACTCACACTTTATAGGTTTTTTTGTCTCTCACACAATATGCACTCACTTGACAATTGTTTTCTCTAAAAAATATACTAAAAGTCATATAAAACAAGTCAAATATGACATATATAGTAAACGGCGTTAGAAACCCTAATCTGTCAAAATCTGTGTTTTTCGCTCGAGCGACGTGTCGAGTGCGCATCGAGTGAACAACTAAAACAACATTGGCTGAAGCGAAATGTCGAGCGAGACTCGAGTGAACACTAGAGTTTGTGTCTCGCTCGAGCTTACTGTTGCGTGGGACTCGAGCGAACTCACGGGTTAAGCTTTGCTCGAACCCATTGTCGAGCGTATGTCGAGTGAACTCACGGGTTGAACTCGCTCGAGCGCATGTTGAGCAAACACTCTATTTCTCGATTTTCAACTCCAAAACCAGTTTTCACATAGAACCCAACAAATAAGTGATGTGTTTAGACACATACTTCTAAGTAACATATTATATTTAATCATATATTTATATTTAGATATGTTTAACCATAATCATAAGGGCAAGTCAATTGAATTATGAGCTACAAGAACTAGAATGAGAAAGTCCATGCATCAAGCACATCCATGTTCCAATACATGCTGCAGTTCCATGTATATTTCTTGGCAGTTCTTAAGTTGTGGCCGCATGAAATGTTCAGCGCCCGCGCACTGAACTCTACTCAAATATTCAGCAAACACAGAACGTTTATATAGGACCAATTCCCAACCTTTTTATACAAAACCTACTGTACAAGAAGATTATCAACGTCTTTTCTCCTTTGGCATGGGGCATGGGGTTTGGTTGAGAACTTGATCTGTAATGTTAAGGAGGCCGGTGGACCCAAAAGATCTATACATTTCAAATGATGTATTTTTTTTTTTTTTTTTTCTCTAAAACAAAGAGCTTTTGAGTTAAGAAAAAATATGAATTTTTAAGGTTAGGGGCTAAACTTTTAAGTTTTGCCAAAAGCCTATTTACATTAATTTGTCTTTTTTTAAAGCATACTAAAGATAACCTCTACCAATATATATGGAGAAGTGCTCGATCTACATACAAAATCTTACGAAATCAAATTTATACAATGCAATGATTTGATGTAATCTATTAGCACATATACTTTACAGTTAAAAATATTTTACAATATGACGTATCACATCAAAATATATCTATATAGAAAAAAAAAATTTCATCAACTACTGTTTACCACCCTTCACTTTATACTATATGAAAATCACTTTTATACTTTGTGAAAAAACTATATATATGAAATGTGATTAGAATAAATAGTAATTGATGGATAATATCTCTGCATCAATTAATTAGCATTAAGATACCATGTATGTAACCAGGAAGATACACACATTTTTGTCTGAGGGGCCCATAGAATTGCTGAGAACTGAATAATATATTTTCTACGAAGTGGCCTATGAAGTTTACTTTTCGGCCTCAAAGACAAATCCTTTTTAAACCAAAAAATAAAGTTTAAATTATATGTGAAATGCTAAGCATGTCCGTACGGATATCCCAAAGAGTTCTTAGTGCTGACGTCTGTTCGTGTCAATCAAGCATACTACTCAGAAAAATAATTCTGAACGACTATATTATTAAAGAGATTGACTATATTAACAGGACTCGACTGTAAATATTATTTTTTATTATTTAAATACGTTAATCCCCCGTGCAAAATGTCTTTGTTCCGTCTATCAGCACAACTAAGAAAAATAATTTCGATTTTCATATTATTTAAGAAAATTTCTTCTCATTAACTACTATTTATCATTTCACACTCCACATCCTATATTTTATGAAAACTATCTCCACATGATCCTATAAAAAAATTATAAATGTAGAGTATGAGAGTGAATAGTGACTGATATATAATAAATCACATTATTTAAGTATGTTGATCCCATGCAAAATCCACTACAAGAAAAACGAGCATTTATGATAAATTATCTGTAACGAGAATGTCTATTTATGACGAAAATAAATAATTATTTTAATAAAAAATAATTATTTTTATAAAAACTAATTGATAACAAATAAATAATTTTCTTGTAGAGATATCTTTTGTTATGTCTATATGAGCACAAACAATACTCAATCACGAGGTACTGATGCCAACCACCGGTACTAATATTAGGATTTAGTATCCTCTGAGAATGCACTTTTTTCTCGATCTGAACTAATACTAGTAACTAAACCAATCTAGATTGTGTTTTAATAAAATATTGATTAATACAAGTTACATGCATCATAGATAATATGCATTTCATGAATAGGTATACGTCATGCCACGGTACTTGTCCCATATTTATCATATTAGGTATGGAAATAAATAACTATGCATGGGAGCTTATACGAGTGAATGGCTTTGACATTTATAATAAATTAAGTGTTAAGGATATAATATAAATTACACTCGAGAATACCAAAATGAACTCAACTCATCAAAATCTTTTCACTTGAATGCATGACTAAGATTGCAACCATTAGCGAGGGTTTTCATTTTCATGACCCACGAGTGATTTACCCAAGTACTCTCATAGTACTCATTGGTCATACTAACCTCCTAAAGGTAAAGAGTAATGTTATTCATCATTTTCTTTTTCATTATCTTCTCATTATATTATAATATGGTATTAGATGATTGGTTCATAAGTAAAATGAATAGTATTTAATTATCTAATATCGCATCATGAGATAATGAAAAGATGATAAGAAAGATGATGATGAATAAATTTGTTAAAAGGTGAAAGTCTGATTTCTAGCTAGGTTAATTTATCTTCCTTAGAAAATTACCGACCATTGAACGATGATAAACACTTTATCCATTGATCTTTTCCTAGCCTTTTATCTTTGGATTTGTGACTAAATTTAACTTGTTTTGGGGTTTTTTTTTTTTTTTATCTAAGCAAGCCTTTCATTAACATAAAGTAACCAAGATATATAGGAAGGGGGTGAGGTTTCCAACAAATATTCATTGTAACAAGTACAATGCAAAATAATAATAATAAATAAATAAATAAAATAATTAGATTATAGTATCAAAAGATTGGTCCCATCTATTCTATGTAGAAGGGCATATTAAATGGAGTGGCATGGCGTGGCGTGACTTGACACTTACGAACGTTTTGGCCGTCATAGTGTAGTAAATCAGGTCTAAATTGAGTCAAGAAAATGTAAAATTGTTTTGTTTGATTACACAGATGAGATAAGATATGAAAGTTAAATAAAATATTATTAGAATATAATTTTTTAATATAATTTTTATTTTGATATTTAAAAAAATCAAATTATTTATTATATTTTATGTAAACTTTTAAAAAATTTATAATAAATATTAGATAAAATAAGATGATATAATTTGTGTAACTAAATGAGGCTTAAAAATCCAGAGACCTTTAACCATACACAAAAAGGGAAAAAAAAAAAAATTTTCACCCTTCAACCTAAAATTTTATATTTTGTACCCAAATTTACCAAAATCGATACACTGCATTTTTCTTCAACTAGAAAGTATGGGTAACCAACCAAAAGGGACGAAAATCGGATAAAAAGGACTGTTTTAAATCAAAACGAATGGCCAAATATTCAAAAGCTACCTTGAAATGAAGTGATTCCATTCCCTAGAAAAGAGTGCAAAACTTCGCAAGTTCGCAACCAAATGATTAATCAACCTTAAAATTCAAAATGGAAGGTAACGAAAAAAAAAAAAAAAAAAAAAAAAACTTTGTGATTGGATGATTAAGTTGAAATATGAAACTATATAAAAAAGAAAGAAAATTAAAAGACAGAGGAAAAATAATGAATCTAAAGTTGAGATTAAAGTTAAAAAGTTGAATAAAATATTGTTAAAATATATTTTTTAATATTATTGTTGTTTTGGGATTTGAAAAAGTTGAATTGTTTATTTTATTTTGTGTGGAGATTTTGAAAAGTTGTAATGATGAGTTGAGATGAGATAAGATGTTTTTAGAAAACAAACAAGGCCTAAAATGAAAACAAAAAGGCTTTCTCGTTTGAATCCGTCATGAGGGGCTGAATTATTGCCACCTTTACCTTTTTTTGTTTTTTTTAGTGGGTTTTATTATATAAATATTATATCCTTTTAAAATTCAAAAGGCTAAATTGAGACGCAACACGTGACCTTCAAAAACTGTCTTTTTTCGTACGGGCAAAGGCATTTCATGATATTCTTGAGGGTACTATCGGAAGCCGAAAAATGTGTTGCTCTCATGTGAGTAGTTACACGTATGACCAACCTATTCTTCTAGGTCTAATTTGTTTTTATAAAATAAAAATTATATTAAAAAAAATAATATTTTAATAATATTTTATTTAATTTTTAACTTTTATCTCATTTTTTTTGTGTAACTGAATGAGACCTTAGGCAATCAATAAGATTTTATCATCACGATTGATTTTAGTAAAAAGAATAAATTAAAACTAGTTGATTCTTGATATCAAATAAATTATTAGGTTCAACGATATTTAATTATTTAATTTTTCCATAATAATTATGATTATTGCTAGAAAAAGGTAGAGCATACTTTATTTTGACATCTCTGTACTTATTCATCTCAAACTGTTAGATTAAGGTTACGTTTGAAACATAAATTCATTTTAATTCATCTTAAATTAATCATTGATGATATATACTATTTTTTTAATTTTTTATAAAAAAGTTAAACTCATCTCAATCTATTTCATATATTTAAATGAGTAATGCTACTCATCATCGTCTCATGATGTGGCATCTGATGATTAAAGACTATTTATTATGTTTTACTTATAAATTTATCATTTAATGCCATATCATGGAATGATGAGTATAATTTTTTTATTTAAATACATATCACAATCTATTTACATTCAAACATATTTTAATGCAATCTATAAAATATTACTATTCTCCATAGATCATGGTGTTCAGCATTTATAAGAATTAGGTTGTCAATATATTATCAGCTTAGTGTACCAGATCTCATTATTGAAACGGACCTGGTTTACATCTAACTCTCAACCACCATTGATATTTGCTAACATGTGGGATGGCATTCTAGAGTTCTATTATTTCATGATTATTGATTTTACTAATGTATGTGGAGGAGGCAATAAAATTTAGATAAGTTGGGATTATCCATCTTTAGATAATGATAATCTTATATTTGTTTCTTAGGTTGTTAATAGTTATGCTTATTTATAGTTTCTATACAAGTTTGGTTTTACTTGTAAAAACGTTTTTTCTGGTAAAAGGAAAATAATTATATAAAATTAAATAATTTAATTTAAAATTTTTTATATTATTTAAAAGAAATTAAAAAATTATATATTTTTCTTAGAAAGAAAATGAAATTGGTTGGATGTGAATATTAGGGGTATTTAATTTGAATGAAGAATATGTAAAGTGTAAACATAATAAAGATGAATGTTGTGGGAATTTCGGAGTACCAAACTGATGTACTTTTGCGACCCTCAGCAATTAGCTCCTGTTTAGCTGCGATTTTTTCGTCCTCTGTCTCTCTCTCTCTCTCTCTCTCGATCTTCACGGCCTAGGCCTCTTTTCCATCTCCCTCTCTCGCAAAAAAATAGGGTTTCCAGCTTCAAGCATCTCTCTCTGTCTATCTGTCTCTCTGTATGTGTCTCAGCTCACTCGAATCTCGAGCTCTCCGCGTCTTTTCCTGACCTAGATTTCCTCGTGTGTCCAGGGTTTTTACAGATCTGCGCAGCTCTTGCTTCGAGCTCAGCTGAATCTCTTTCTTCGACATGTTTTGGAAGATCACATCTCTCTCTGCCTCCTCACCCGTAAGTGATTTTAAACCCCAATTGTATTTGACTCTTAATAATGCTAATTCGCTGGCTTTGTATTTCTATGAAATAGACTGCCATGTTTAGATTTTCTTTCTTTCTTTTTCCCCATGTTTTCTGCGGCATATTTCTTCTTTTGTTCTTGGAAATGGAAAGCTAGTTTCGTTTTGGTTCTATTGATTGCTGTTTCAACTTGATGGTATGTTTCATTCCAATTTGCTTTGGACTAATTTACCTGAGGTGTACTAGTTTTGGTTGATGAATATGTTTACTTTTTGCCGCAACGTTTTTATTTATATTATGAATTTCTTCTAGTGGCTTACTTCTTGTGGTTTTCCTTAATCTAGAGATTTGAAGGGTTCATTCTCTGGGTTTTTCGTTTGCGCATCAGTATAGCCTAAATTAATCTGCATGTAGTTAAAGTTGTAGAATCCCTGTTTTTCTTTACAAAATTCCATTTCACCTTCTTTTGGCTGCTGGGAATATGGAATGAACCTTGTCTATTAGAAGCTTTTGGTCTTGTGAATTTGAGTCCAGAACAATATGGTTTTTCAAGGAATTAGTGGTTGCTTTAGAGTGAACTGATAGAGGCGTTTTACTGGTTAAGGGGTACTTATCACGAGAAATTCTAGTGTAGGAACCTATTAATGCCTGGCTTTGACTGCTGGCATTGCTCTTTACTATTATCCCCATATGATCTTTCTCTCCAACTTCATCAAGCTTTTGTGTTTTTCTTGTATACAGGTGGAGTCACTATTGGACAAGGAGAATTTCACTTTGGAAGAGCTTTTGGATGAAGAAGAAATAATTCAAGAATGCAAAGCATTAAACAGTCGGCTCATTAACTTGTAGCATTTCTTTTTCATTCTCTTGAAACGTGTTTTTATCAACTTTATCATCTATTACCTTGTTTTTCCATCCAATTTATAAATAGTCGGTTGCTTGGAAGTCAACGAAATTGATATGAACTGTATATTGTTTATTGGATAATATAGAAGTTAATCCTGGAAACTACTTGACATTTATGTTTCAGTCTACGGGATAGAGCCCAGGTGGAGCAGTTGTTGGGATATATTGTTGATGAAGCCCCAGAGGATGCTGAAAGCAAACGAGTCTTCAAGTATATTACTCTGACTTGATAAAAAAATGGATCTTCTTAAATTTTCAAATTGAAATCTCTGTTTTCTGAAATTTTCTTCCTTTCTCCTGATTTTCAATCATAATTTTTTTTTCATGCTGTAGATTTCCATTCATTGCCTGTGAGATCTTCACATGTGAAATTGATGTTATTTTGAAAACTTTGGTGGAGGAAGAGGAGGTACATGTTTACGGTTTTTCATGATCACATTATCTATAAGGATGGAAGTTGTTATGGTTTTCCATTTCTAGCTCCTAACTTGTAATTAGCTGCTCTCCTTTTTATACTTCATGTCTACTTGGGCTTTACCTATCTACGTGATTCAATAAAATTTTATTTTACTTATAAAAATAGGTTTTGATACTGATTTCTTTTTCCTTCCCTGTGATTGCAGCTGATGAACTTGCTCTTCTCCTTCTTGGAACCTAATCGTCCACATAGTGCCTTGCTGGCTGGGTATTTTAGCAAGGTATGCCACGATGATAGAAGGAACTTTGGATTGTTTGATATTTCACTTCTGCTCTAGTTGAAAAGCTCTTTTTTTTTTTTGTTCTCATGTTAGGTTGTTGTATGCCTTATGATACGGAAGACGGTCCCACTTATGAATTATGTCCAAGTAAGCAACTTTCTTAAATCAGCATTGTTGATTGAAAGTTTTATATTTTTATTGTGAGCTCTTCCAATGTTCTGGAAATGACAACGTGCTTCTAAATTGAAACTATTGATTCCTGTTCATGGCAAGCATCGATTGAATGTGCCTGAATTGAATTTATGCTTTACGTTGTGGTCAACTGCACCCTCAGAACAACTTGTGGTTGTTGCTTATGGGCATAAAATTATCGATCACTTCGCATGGTATTTTCCCCTAGTGATGTTGTTTGACTCAAAGTGAAGGGATAGAGTTCTTTGCTATCATTGGCACCTTTTTAGGCAATGGTGACTTGTGATACCAAGCTTGTCTCATTCTGGTGGTGATAGATCCTTTGATAACATAACTATATACTCCTGAATACAGTAACTTTTGAGACCATCAAATCGGTTTCACTTATTTCTTATCCATTGCTATCGTGTGGTACCCAGTACATTTTTTATGCCATCTTTTCTGTTTATTGCAAAAGAGTGGTGGCATTGGTTTTTTGTTTTTGAAGTACTGTGCATTATGTAGCACTCCTTAAATTTTTTTCCCATGCATGTATGTTTATATTTAGTGTGTTGACTAGTGTATCCTTTATATGTATTGCTTTCCTATGGTGTTTTTTTGTAGCTGGTATTTTGTTCTTCCTGCATAACCATCAATACTGCAATCTTTTTTTTTCTGTGTTTTTTGTTTTACTTTTAAACCTGCCAACCAAAGTTGCATTGGAACTTCTTCTAGCATGAAATTTCTTTGTGTCACATGGCTCTGTGCAGTCAAGCTCTAATGCAGTTCCAGATGCTAGATCTTTAGAATCATCTACTGCATGAAAATTCTCGTTTTTTTAAACTTTGGTCACTAGTTTTTGCCATATAAGTGAAAATAAACAAGAATCTCAGAACTTAAATGCTTTATTTTAAACCTTTGTCCTTCTTCTTTTGGGTATTTGCTAATATGCTTAGTTGGTTAATGAACATAAAAGTTTGTGCTTATATTTTTCTGAACTACTCAGAAAACTAAAATGGAATTCAGCTGTATAATGTTTCTGTGGCTAAGGCCATGCTTATTTAATGGCTCTGTGCAGTCAAGCACTAGTGCTTTGATTGCCAGTTTCAGATGCTAGTTCTTTAGAATTATCTACTGCATGAAAATCTTCGTTTTTTAAACTTTGCTCATTAATTTTTGACTGACATGTGAAAATAGACAAGAATATCAGAATTTAAGATATTAAGCCTTTTGCCTCCTTATTTTGGGTATTAGCTAATTTGCTTAGTTGGTTAATGAACATTAAAGTTTGCGCTTATATTTTTCTGAACCTTCTAAACTAAAATGGGATTCAACTGTCTAATGTTTCTGTGGCTAAGGCCATGATTATTTAATCTGCAATATTTAATGCACTTTGAAAGTTATATATCTATTTGATGGGAATCTTGACATCATGTGAAAACTGTTCCTGGATCTCTGATTAATTTATTAACTCTAAGATCTCCACTCTGGTTTGGCACCTTTAGGAAAAATGCCTTCAAATCTAGTTACCTCTTGCCTGTCAGAAACAGCATGATAGTGGACTACTTTCTTTATTATCTACAGAAAATGCTGTCTATTTTTATTTTCTTATGGCCTAGGAAACTATATTGGATTCACACATTAGTTGATCATTACAGGCTCATCAGGACGTTTTTCGCCATTTGGTTGATTTGATAGGAATTACATCTATCATGGAGGTAAAACCTTTCTACTTCATTGGCTATATTGTTTTTATAAGATTTGCATTTTACATTTTATATTAGTCTGAGGTGATCTTTTAATGCAGGTCTTGGTTCGACTTGTAGGCTCCAATGACCATGTGTATCCCAACTACGTAGATGTGATGCAATGGTTGGCTGATAGCAATCTGCTAGAAATGATTGTGGATAAACTGAGTCCATCAGTAAGTGCCATAATGCATTTCTAATATAGGTTCAGTAATGCCTTTTCATGCTTACTGGCTGAGCCATTAGCATTTAATGTGTCTTTTTAGTTAGAGTTTCATCACTATGCCCTATATATATATATATCTATATATATATGAAAAGAGCCCTAGTTGACCAGTAAATCCGTTTAAGATCTTTGAGTTCTTCAAATTCTGCATGTTCCCACTTTGAAGCTCCAATAATTTTATGTTCATTATTAGAATAAATTGAGCCACAGCTTCCTTTGATTTGCACTGAATGGAAGATTAGAATCTAGGTGGTTGAGTGTATATATGACTGGCCCACTCTGGGATTCCCAATCAGCCGTTTTATTTTCAAATATGGTTTTGCCACCTTACCTGTGGTGTACTGTGGTGTAGCATGTACACAAGGTTGTACTGGCTCACTTCAGTGCCTTCTCTAGCATTTACCTTTTACAATACTGCCACAAAAGTTGATGACCTGGTAAGCACTGATGTGTCGCTGAAGCCATTTTATGATGGTATTATTGGTCAAATTGATAGCACTTCATTTGGTCAAAACTATAATAGCAACATGTTAGAACTTTTTGAAGTTAAGGACCAAAATAAAACTTCCCTTATATATTAGGGACTAACAAATACATATAAAAAAAAAATTAGGGACTAGCAATATAGTTCGTGAGGATGAGATAAAGCAGCGCCAAAGTGGAGCTTTGGAGTACATTATAAGTTTGTGACAAGGCATTGTGGAGAGCGCTGATCGACCCCAAGTATGATGGAGCACTGTGGGGTTTTTTTTTTTTTTCCAATGTGGTACATGGGGCATATGGTGTGGGGTTGTGGAAGAATATTATAGGAGGATTACCTTTTTTTTTTATCAGTAAAAAGTAATTTTCATTAATATGAATGATAGGCATGACATGTACACAGGGAGTATACAATAGAAAACACCTAAATACATTCTTAAAAAACTAAATTAGAGCTAAGAACTCATGTACACTATTTCCATTAAGAACAATGGCTGAGAACCATAAGAGTAAAGTGTGTAGAAAAAAATTCTGAAGCTCCTCCATTGTTCGCTCCCTATCTTCAAAGCATCGTGCATTCCTTTCCATCCAAATACACCACATAATGCACAACAGATCATCTTCCAAGCTGCTGCTACCTGTGAACAACCTTTTAGACCCTTCCAACAAGCAAGCAGGTTGACCACCTTTGCCAGCATAACCCATGCTACATCCACCCTACTAAATATCCCATTCCACAACTCTCTCGTCACCTCACAATGCAATAGGAGATGGTCCACTGATTCTCCATTTTTTTGCACAAATAACGCCAATTCATCACAATGAGGCCCCTCTTTCTTAAATTATCCGTGGTTAGAATTTTTCCAAGTGCATCAGTCCACACAAAAAAGGCCATTGAAGAGTCTTGGGCAAACACACACAGATCCGCTATCGAAGCCTCCCTATTAGCCGCAATGTTATAGAGCTGTGAAGGCCCTCTTCAAAGAACGCTCTCCACACCAGACATCCTGCCAAAACTTGATGCGAGCGCACCCTGTCCGACTACAAATCTAATATTATTTTCAAAGAACTGCCATCCCCCCTTATATGTCTCCACAAACTCACACCATACCCCCCTCACTTCATTAGTGCACCATCCCCCCCAAGCACCTCCATATCTGGAGTCTACCACTTCCTTCCACAAAGACTCCCCTTCTTCTTGATACCTCCATAGCCACTTCCCCAAAAGTGCTTTATTGAAAGTCCTCAAATTGCGCACATCCAAACCACCACTCGAAACTAGGGAGCAAACTTTATTCCAACTAACAAGATGGAATTTGGTTTCTTCCCCTAGACCACCCCACAAGAAAGTCTGGAATAACTTCTCGATTCGATGCGCTACCCTACTAGCAATGGGAATAGGGATAGGAAATAGGTTGGGAGGTTAGATAGAGTGCTAGTGATCAATGTGAGTCGCCCCCCCTTCGATAAATACAGCCGTTTCCACCCTGTCAACCGTTTCTCCACTCTCTCAATAACCCCTTCCCATATACCTCTAGTTTTGAAAGTGGCCCCCAAAGGAAGGCTCAAATATTTCATAGGCAAAGAACCCACTTTACACCCCAACGTTTTTGCTAGTGTATTGATATGGGGCACCACACCCACCGCCACCATCTCAGATTTGCCCAAGTTTACCTTGAGACCCGTCACAACCTCAAAGCGCAACAAGAGTGCCCGTATGGCTTGGATTTGACCCACCTCCGCTTCACAAAAGAGAAGTGTATCATCTGCAAATAAAAGAAGTGAGATCATGATAAAACCAAAAGTACCATTGCCTGCCGAAAAACCTGCTATATAGCCTCCATCTACAACTACCTTCACCTTCCGGCCTAGTGCCTCCATAATAATTACGAATAGAAATGGAGACAATGGATCCCCTTGCCTCAATCCGCGGGAGCTACAAAAGAAACCCACCGGATTACCATTAACAAGCACTGAGAAACGCACAGTAGTTATGCAATATCGAATCCATGAAATCCACCCGTTACCAAAACCACATTTCCCAAGTAAGTAAAGGAGAAAATCCCAATTGATATGATCATAGGCTTTCTCCATATCAAGCTTACAAAGTATGCCTGATTTACCCTCCTTCAACCTCTAATCCAAATACTCATTGGCAATAAGAACTGAGTCCAATATCTGCCTCCCCCGAACGAAGTCATTTTGAGACTTCGAAATGATTTGTTCCATTACCACACTTAATCGATTAGCCAGAACCTTGGAGATAATTTTATAAACCCCACTCACTAGGCTAATGGGACAGAAATCATCAACTTCCAACACTCCTTGTTTGAAGAAACAATGGCTATGAACGTCGCATTGAAGCATTTTTCAAATTTTTGGAAAGCATGGAATTCAAAAAAGACCCGCATAATATCACATTTCACAATCTCCCAACAATTTGGAAAAACCCCATCAAAAATCCATCCGGTCCAGGTGCTTTGTCTTTGGCCATGCATCTAATGACCTTATGCACCTCATCTTCTTCAAAAGGTCTTTCCAACCAGCTCGCACTCTGCATATCAATGGACTCAAAAGGCAAACCATCGAGCTTTGGCCTCCAACAAGTCGGCCCCATGAGCAGATTCTTATAGTAGTTCACAATATGGTTCTCTAAATCAGGGGGGGAAGAGAGAACTTGATTACCTTCCTTAAGAATCTTAATGGTGTTGTTGCACCTATGAGAACTGGCCACTCTATGAAAAAACTTCGTACATTTATCCTCTATTAGAGGAGGATAACCTATAAAAGGAAAGTTTTAATATTGGAGGTGGATGGGGGTTTTCTATTTACATATCAGATTTGTGGTGGGTGATGCCTATAGGATCATATTTTGGCATGATATATGGTATGGAGATAGAGCCCTAAAGACTTTTTTTCCAAGCAGTGTTCTGAATAGTGTGTGAGCAGGAAGCTTCAGTGGTTGAGTTATTGGGAGTTACTGGAGGTTTTCTGCAGTGGAATGTATTCTGTAGGAGCTAGGGATGTAGGAAGCGATCTGAAGCGATGATGTCTTTTGGATCCCTTCCCAAAAAGGGAAATTCTATGTCCGCTCATTCTATGAGGCCATTACTTGTCAGCACTGCAATCCTTTTCCTTGGAGTATGTGGAGGAGTAAGGCGCCTCTTAGGGCCACTTTCTTCATTTGAACAGCTTCTTTGGGGAAGGTTCTGATCATGGACAACCTAAGGAAAAGACGAATCATAGTATTTGACTGGTGTTGCATGTGTAGGAGAAGTGGAGAGACTGGATCATTTGCTTCTTCACTGTGTGGTGGCTAGGGCCCTATGGGATGATATCTCCAGTAGAGTGGGGCTAGCTTGGGTTATGCCTTGGAAGTTGGTCGATATCCTTGCAAATTGAAGAGGTCTATGCAGCATCCCACAAACTGTAGCAATATGGAAGATGGTCTCATATGTCTATCATGCTTGCATTTGGAGGGAAAGGATCGATTGGAACTTTGAAGACAGAATGCTCATTGGATGAACTTAGACGCTTCCTTGCCATACTAATGTCATGGGCAATGGCTATGGATTTCTTTTTCCTTTTTTTATTTTCCTGAATGATTGCTATAAATTTCAACGACTCAACTTTCATGATTTTCTTGTATCTATTTTTTCTAGTTCTTGACTAGGTGTCTTCTCTTGTATACATCCTGTGTATTTGTGCTATTCCTATTTCCCATTATAATTTTTTTTTAAAAATTCTTTACAAAAATGTTTGTGACAAGTTTTATCATATTCTGCTATAACCTGGTCTGGCGTTTTCTGTTATTACCTAATAGTTGATTTTACTTGGACCAGAGTCCTCCTGAGGTTCATGCTAATGCGGCTGAAACACTATGTGCCATAACACGAAATGCCTCATCAGCCCTGGCCACTAAACTTTCTAGCCCAAGGTTTGTATTGAGATAGCATTTTGGTTCATCAATTAAACACAGGCGGGTGCAAATGTACATTATTATTGATTTGTTCAAATTGTAGAAAGATGTTTTGAATTTGTTATCTATGTCAGCTTTGTTGCAAGGATATTTGGTCATGCATTGGAAGACTCGCATTCAAAATCTTGCCTTGTCCACTCGCTTTCTGTTTGTATTTCTTTGTTAGACCCAAACAAATCTGCAGCAGCTTCTCCCATGTTTCATTCTTTTCGAATTCAACATATGTATGAGCCTCCAATCTCTGTGAACCCTGAGACGATTGGTGCAATGCTCCCCAAACTTGGTGAGTTTTTCAATGTATTTACTTTAGGTGTTTTAAACTGAAATTTGTTAAAATGTTCACATGGTTGATTATTTCTTCTCATGCCAAATGTGCTGTTTGATGTACTCCCTATAAAATAATTATGCATCTATTACATTCCTGTTACATAACACAATTGTCTATATGCTTGCCCATTTTTTTCTTGGCCGGGAAGAGAGAATTCTTGCTATAAGGGGATGCTACATTTTCTCTAATTAATTATTTCATCTTTCAATTCAGAGCGAACTTTTCCCAATATGAATTCAAAGATATCTGAGTATGTTTTAAATATGTACCGTATTACATGTTTCCACAATATGATGAGATATTTTAAGCAACTTACTTTTTGCTTGGCTTCCTTCATGAAAGTAGTTAATTTTTACTACTCTTATTGTACAGGTGACTTGCTTACACTTCTGATTGTGTCATCTGATGAGAAGAAACTGCCTACCACGTATGGCGAATTGAGGCCTCCTCTTGGGAAGCATCGGTTAAAGGTTGGTTTGTTTCTTTATCATAAGTTTAATACACAGAAACCCTAATCTCCCAATTTTGATTGTGAATGGAGTAAACTAACAGAGTTGGTTGTCATATATCCTAAGCCCATAGTCAAGATTTGGAAATTGTTGCATCATTCTTATTTCAGGTTAAAACTCTTGTTTGTGCCATAAACTGACTTTATTGTTGTCTTTTTTATTCCAACTTTATTTTCCCGAATTTTTTTTACTATTCTTTCCAGATTGTGGAGTTCATTGCGGTGCTATGGAAAACGGCCAATGATTCTGCAGAGAACGAATTGGTCAGCTCAGGGACCATTCGACGAGTCATTGATCTTTTCTTCGAGTAAGTATTTCATTTTTTTCATTCTGAATGCTGAGTAGTCAAGTTTTATTTTTATTTATTTTTTCTTTTTTGTTAAGTTGCATGAGTGGTCAAGTTATCCAGAGAAAGCTTGATCTCTTCGTGCAAGAATTGTTTTTGTTTTTTGGGTTAGACTGAAGATGCATGGTTTTGTTAGTTTTATGTGTTTAATGAATGCAGGTATCCATTCAATAACTCACTGCATCACCATGTAGAGAGTATCATATTGTCATGCTTGGAAAGCAAGAGTGATAGTATCGTCAATCATCTTCTTCGAGAGTGTGATTTGATCGGAAAGATTCTCCAAGCAGATACACATCCCATTCTTTCTGGTGACAGTAATCAGGTCACTATCTTTTATGGTTCTCAAATACCACTATAGCACATCCAATGTGTGAAACAAGATAAGAAAGGACAATAATTATTGAAAAAAGTATAAAGGAAAATTGTAGATTTGCAATCTATCCATCTTTAGTTTCCTTTCAATTGAATGTGATGAAATTAATGTACTTATCATCTGTAATAGCACATGGTTACATGCAGAGTCATTTATGTTCTCTTTAGCTATTGATTGTGCCAGAAATTCTGATTATTTTTAACTTTCCCTGAATTTGTAGCCAACAATACCTGCTGCTGGAAAACAGATGCCTCGCATAGGAAACCTTGGACACATTACACGAATTTCTAATAAGCTTGTTCAGTTGGGAAACAGTCAGAGCCATATTCAGGCATGTCTTCAGGTGGGTTATAGATGGAGGGAGAGGTTTAAGGGTATGTTAGAACTTGCTGGGTTTATGTCCTTCCCAAAGCAATTCTACTATGTGCTATGCTTTACCCGGAAAGTAAAGTTTCCTGGGTAGAAAATATCTTTAGACCACTTCCTTGGTGCCCTGACTAATAGCAGAGGATTTTTGTAAAAACCATCTCTTTCAGTGTGTATTTTCTTATCAAATTATGTGTGTTGTATTTGGTGAATTATTGTTATTTAACCTTGACTAGATGATTTGTTTTGAACTTATCTTCAGATCATGCTTTTATGTGTTCCTGAAAAGTTATGTGATCTTCATTTTTTTTAATATTGCAATGTCTATATTTCCTCTTATTGTGTGCGGTATTGGGTGCAACATTGGTATCTATCCTTGAAAAAATCAAAGAACTTAAGGATAATTTTCAGTATCTCTTACAAATGGACACGCTTTTCTTTTTAATATCAATACTAATGCAACTATTTTCATTTGTTCTTTATAGGAAAATAGTCAATGGAATGAGTGGCAGACTACTATTCTGCAGGACCGCAATTTGGTTGAAAATGTCTACCGATGGGCTTGTGGGTATGATCTTGTTTCATCTATGTGCTTTGCATGCTCTAGATTTATTCATCCAATTCAAATTAAGCAATTTTTCAAGTATGAGACTTTGGAGGTTTTCTTAACATATTGAAAATCACGGAGTATTGTGCATAATTGAGTTGTGATTTTTTTTTTTTTTTTATAAGTAATAAGAAAAATTTATTCATACGAATGAAATAGGCATAACCCGTGTACACAGGAAGTATACAAAAAAAACACCTAATTAATTCTAGCTAAGGAAAGAAAGTCGTGGACATTGTTTCCATAAAGTACAATGGCTGAAAACCATAGAGCATTAAAGTGCACATAAAAAAATTCTGAAATTCCTCCATTGTGCATTCCCTATCTTCCAAAACATCTCTCATTCCTCTTGGACCATTTGCACCACATGATTTGCAACGGGATCATCTTCCACACTGCCCGCCACTTGGGGACAGCCTTGAAGCTCCTTCCAACAAGCCAATAAATTTTTGATAAATACAACGGGACCATGTGCACCACATTGAGTTGTGATTTACAGGATATTTCTGATAACAGACTTCAAAAGTATTTCTTATGAGATTTTAAGTGTTCTAAAGTGGGAGGAATTTGATGAAATGTTTGTTATATGGAAAATTTTAGCTTCAAAAGCATTATTGGGACTAGTCAGTTATCTATATCATTTTATTTACCTATAAATAAAGTTACATCATTTTATCACCGAGTGCAATTGCACTTGATTACTGTTGTGCTGTTCAAGTATAGTGAAAAAAGGTCAATTGTGTTTATATTTTCCCTTTTTGTCTGAATCTTTACTTTAGTCTGTTTGTCATGTTCTTCACTGCATTTAACGCCACCAATCTTTCTTCTTTCTTCTTGTTTTATTTTTCCATCCCCATTTTTCTCCCTACTGTTTGCAGCCGTCCGACTGCATTGCAAGATAGGACAAGGGACAGTGATGATGATGATCTTCATGATAGAGATTATGATGTAGCGGCCCTAGCAAATAATTTGAGCCAGGCCTTTCGCTACAAAATCTATGGGAATGAAGATGCTGAAGAGGTTTATAGTTGGATGCTTTTTAATCATATAATATTACCAACCTTTTTTCATCTGTAATTTTACCATCCTTTGATGTTTGAATGTCATGTTTGCAGGACCATGGAGCTCTTGATCGTGATGATGAGGTAATTATTTTCTTATATTGACGTAGTTTTCCTGATTTGAATGTAAAGGCGAAGGTTTGATATATGCCTTATTTAGCTTGAATAGTATGAAGATCTAGAATGTGTAGGAATGTTATATATTTTTTGGGGCGGGGGGGGTATTGGATTTGATAGTGAAATGTCTCTTTTTGGCTCTTAATATACAGGATGTATACTTTGACGATGAATCTGCCGAAGTTGTAATATCATCCTTGAGGCTAGGCGATGATCAAGGGAGGTTAGTTTATAAATTATTTTCTTTAGAGAAATATATCACTAAGAATTCTTACATACTATTGATTAGTTCAGTGGGAGAATATTGTTGACGAGCAAGGGTTCATAGTAGTTATGAAGCATTTCTCACTATCTGCCAGTCCAACCCCTTCTTGACTATGTTTTCAGAGTTTGGAATGTGCACCCATTGTCTGAGCTACTGCTTCTGGTACTAGTGAGAAAGGAGAGTATAGTGTAAGGGAACAAAAAATACTTTGAAGAAGCCGACCAAATAAAGTGCTATACATTATATCTGAAGCAAATACACATAGGCTGTGTGAGCTACAGTTAAAAACTTCTCCCACTTTGTGCCCATTGCGTTATCAAAGAGATTTAAAAATGATATATGAAGGAGCGCCATTTGCACTGTTAGTTTGCACAGGGTTAGGTATCTCATTGGCAAACCTGAAACTTACTGAAAATAATCCAAAAAAAATATGTTCATCTTTAATATAAATAAGAGATTTCAGATGTACGAAATTCAAAATTGTTTCATATATAGATAAAACTAACTACATCTTATGTTGCTATTTTTAAGATGAAAGTGTACATCATACTCGTGAGAAAAAAAAAGATGAAGATGTATAACACGTCTGTAAAATATGGTCTTTGTTAGTATTTCCTTTATTTGCTTTCCAAAGCTCCCTTTGAAACATGACACATCTGCGACTTCAAATGTTATTTAGTTTTTTACTCCTATTTGGTTTGGCTGTTGATGTAAGTGTTTAGTTATGATGTTCGCTTATAAAAGAATGTTATTTAGATGTATTTGGTGGTTTAAGGGATTCGTATTGGCTCAGCTTTGTGCATTATAAATATTAGTTGCTGTTCTTGTTCTGGTGGAACTAATAATGTTAAATAGGAAGATGAAATTTAACATTTTCCTTTTCATGCAGTAGTCTTTTCACGAATTCAAACTGGTTTGCATTCCAAGAAGACAGAATTGGTAGTGCACCTGTGAGCACATCAGAGATAATGGATGAGATAAACTTAAACGGAACTGCAAATGGTGGTAACAGCAGCAGTGATGATGAAGTGGTGGTTGGTGAGGACGAGGAGCTGGCTGAAAGTAAAGACCCTGTCAATGGGACTTCAAGTTCCAATACGAACTTCCCGAACGGGTTTACTGGGAGTGGTTCCTTGAATGGTGGGTTTTTGAACAAGGAAAATGAACTAGCGAGTGCTTCCCATGATATGGGCTTCTTTAGGTTCGAGACATCTGCCGGTGAGGAGTTGTTGGGAGCTAGGCCTCTCCCTGATTGGGTGGGATGGGGCGATTCATCAGATGTGCAAGTTGGTGGTTCGAGTGTGAACCCATTTGAGGATCACTACAATTCAGACACCAATCCTTCTGGTCAAGCACAATTAGTAACTTCCGATGCATGTTCCCTTTCACGCGAAGTATCGATAATTCCAAATGGCTCTCCAACCACGACAGCTTCTAGTGATAGTTCAGTAGGTATTGATTCAAGTCAGAGGTCTACTGCTGTTCCATCATTGTTTGAAGAGGATGTTGAGTTTGTAGGTGTTGAATTAGAAGGTACCGAGAAGGCTATGGAACAGGCTCTCAAGGAGGGGATAGTTGGGGAAGCAGGGCCATTGAAGAGAAACATTAAACAAAAGGTGCCAGAGAAGGAGAATTCCGAGGAGGGTGGACCTGGAATGAAGGAGTTCAATGATGCCAATTATTGGAGGGTCGATCAAGAGGTTACTGTGTCAGAGTGATTGTGCGTCGTCTCTGCTTAGGATGTTTCACCCTTAAAAGTTCGATCCGACGGGATTGGGCCCTTTTTTCAGCAAACATATGTACAGTAATTTTGTTTCCAGATGGAGCCGCGGGGTGGGGGGGGAGGAGATTGGATGGTAGGTTGTGTTCAATGGTTATTGTTGTTTATTATTATTAGTTATTTTAATTACTCTTCTTGTTGTTTATGGTTCAAGGTTTTTGTTTCCTTCTGCTACTGATTTATGGGGGTTTTCCAGATCCATCATAATCATATTTATTATTGCCAGAGAAAACACTCTTTTCTTTTCCAATATCTATTTATTATTGGGCATTTGATTGGGGGTTTATGTTGGAAACGGACTTCCGATTCTTTTGTTTCGTTATTATTATAGGACAACTGACCAGCCTCCGCCAATTTGGTAGTGCCGGTGGGTGCTCCCCCATGAGAGATTCACCATGTCTACATTGTTTATTTCATGGGAAATTATATTTTGTGCAAGCAGCGGGTATTTATTTATTTTGAAAAAAGTGAGTAAATATGAAATTTATTATTAAAAAAATTAATTTTTAAAAGGAGTTTGTGTATTTTATATTTGTAAATATCATTTCTGATATTCTATCCATCCTGCATCATCATAAGAAAACGTTTAACTTTTTTATTTTTATTTTTTGCTTCATTTTGATTTGTATATGACAATTTGAAAGGACTAAATTAAGGATGAGTTTGGATGTTGAAGTGAGTTGAGTTGAGATGATAAAATATTGTTAGAATATTATTTTTTAATATTATTATTATTTTAGGATTTAATAGATTTGAATTGTTTATTATATTTTGTGTTGGGATTTGAAAAAGTTGTAATAATAAATTAAGATGAGTTGAGAGTAGTTGATGATCCAAATGAAGCCTAAGAGACTTCGTTTTGTGAGATGTGTGGGTGTACGCTCTCCAACCAAGTGCTGCCCCCCACCTAACGGTTCTATAGATTTTAAAATGAACTAAATTATATAAAATTGAGTAATGTTGCTCATCATTCTCTTATCATAAGATGATTGAAAATAATTTATTATGTTTTATTTATGAATTTATTATTTAATGTCACATCATAAAATGATGAGAGGAAGAGGGATGATAAGTAGATTTTTTTTATAAAATTATTACTAAATCTAGAAATTTTGAATCCAAAAACTATCAATACATTGATGCCTTGTTTGGATTAGGAATTCTCTTAAATTTTAAAATTATCAAAATTTCTAATAATTTAATTCTCAAAAATCGCTCAAACACAAAATATTCTTGAATTTTAAATTTTAAATTTTAAATTTTTTTATCTAATCATTACATAAATATAAAAATCAACGAAACTTTTACAAAGTTTAAAATAAAATTAATATTAAAAAATAATATTTATTTTTAATATTTTTATTCAATTTTTTTCTCTCATATCTTTCTGAATCTAATAAAATATCTTAACTTAAACTATTTCATTACTATTCATAAAATTATGAGATATTCTTGCATTTTACTTATAAAAAAAAAAAAAATCTGAAATACTTCAAATATCCAAACATATTCCAAAATCTCTTGAGATAGCGTTCAAAGACCGTCAAAATAATTACAAGGAAAAAGCTTTATTTACAAAAATATTTCATAAAAATATATTCATAAATTAATATAATTTGATGTAATACATATTATAATATTATTTTTATTATTAAATAGATCTAACGTATATATAAAAATACATCAATTTATAATTTTACTTTTATAAAATGTTTCGTTTGATTATTTAACTTCTCTCAATTCATCATTACAACTTTTTAAAATTCTAACACAAAATATAATAAATAATTTAATTTTTTCAAATTCTAAAATAATAATAATATTAAAAAATAATATTTTAATAATATTTTATCATCTCAACTCAACTCACTTCAACGTCCAATCACAATACTTCTCCGATCACAAACACAGTCAATTCTATCTATTTATTTCAAATTTGGGTCAAATTGCGTGTCCCTTCGTCGAGTGAAAAAGACAAAAAAGGACAACAAAACAAAAATGGAGACCGACTCTAGAAGAGGGGAAGACTTGTGAATTATTTACTTCCTCCAAATCATATCGATTCAATTCGATTCTTGAAAGTTAGGGTTTGTCGAGAGAGAGAAGAGAGAAGCCTGCGAAGATGATAGAGGTGGTGCTCAACGATCGCCTCGGCAAGAAGGTTCGTGTTAAGTGCAACGACGACGATACCATCGGTGACCTCAAGAAGCTCGTCGCCGCTCAGACCGGCACCCGTGCCGACAAGATCCGTATCCAGAAGTGGTATAACATCTACAAGGACCACATCACCCTTAAGGACTACGAGATCCACGACGGCATGGGCCTCGAGCTCTACTACAATTGACCTCAAATCCCTCCTCCACTCTTGGTATTACTCTCTCTCTCTCTCTCCAATCGATTGTTTGTTTGCTCTATTTACATCTTTTTTCTTTTCTTTTCTTTTTTAAGTGTTGGCTGTTTTTTCAATTTAGAAAAGAAAATACTAATTTTAGGTTTCTTACATGAGGCTCCTTGTGATTATTTTTTGCTTTGTGCTTTTGAACATAACCCATAACGATCAGGGTCTTATTCATCTCACTTGCAATTTTGTTGATGTAGTTTTTTGTTTGAATGTTTGGCTGAAAACATTCAGAATAGAAGCAATATGGATTTTATTTGTGAATGCGCATGAAAACTACTGAGAAATAAGGTTTTAGCTGGAGAGTTAGTCGCTAACTGAAAACTGCTTTAGCTTGTATTTAGGTGTACTCACTTGTATACATCCTGTATACTTGGGCTATGCCTATTTACTTGGAATAAAATCTCTTATTAACTAAAAAAAAAAATTAGGTTTAGTCGCTAAACTGCTTTATGCTAGTAATTGAACTGAGAGTTTATTGTGATCCTCCTGCATCTTACTTCTCACAGCCCCAACTCATGTTAATTATGATACACAAGGCGAAGACTTTTAACAGAGAGTCTGAGAAACGAAGCTATTTTAAACTTTTCATCTCTTCCTCCGATTGAGTAGCTACGACTTGCAGACCTTGCAGGAAAATTTTATTTTATTTTACTTTTATAGGTATACCATACTGGCCATTTTAGTGACAGAACGGATGGTATATATACCTATTACATCTAGATTTAATACGAACAATATTATGATATCAGTAATAAGATTTTGATCGTGAGATTGATTAGGAAGAGAAGTTGGTTGGAGATATGGACCGTGGTGGCAAGGAAAGGAAGTAGTAATTTGAAAACTTGCTTTAAAGGCCTTTGTTTATGTCGCAGCTGCTTTCCTTTTCTATAGTTTCTTGATATACGGTCTGGACCCTTGAATTTTTTGGGATAAGTAGTTGTGACCTCTATATTCCATGCTTGTGATAACAGAACTGCGATACATGAGCTCTGGATTTCCTACTACTAGGAGAAAGTTCAGGGATCTTTCATGCCATATTAACGTGGTATATACAATCATTTATATCTGGTTTTTTACTTAACAAGTGCTATTTGTTTGCTTGGAAATCCTTTTAGTGGCTATGGATGGGCTTGGCTGCAGACTTTGAGAAAGGATTCTGTGCAACATTTGTTAGCTATTTGAAAAATGGATTTCGTGTGTTTTCAATTTCTACAGGAGTCCCTGTTGCTATTTATGGTTCAACTTGCCACTTGCTGTATTCTACATTATTACCTACATAAGATACCCTGGTAGTATTGTTTTAATTTAAGATGTAAAATGATGACATAATACTTTTAGTTGCGATCTGCTTGCATGCGGTGATGGTTGTGTTTGGCATGTATGAACCTAGCTTATGTATTTTGAGTTTGTTTAGGTTGGGTCAGGTAATCCTTTATAACTTTAGTTGGGTGTACTTTCCTTTTTATTGAAAATTAGAAACTTTTCTTCTCATCATTCTTCACAATTTTTCTGTTGCATGGACCATGAGGATGGCAGGTCTTTTGTTTGTTTTTCTTTACATGAAAGTTGTGTAATTACTGATATAACAATTTGAATCCGGTAGATTGTTCCAAGTCTAACATATAGATGTCCCAACTTATCTGGTGCATTGGTCTGCTTGTTAGATTTCTATTCTTAATTGAAATTAAGTTTCATGCTTAAATAGTAACCTATCTTTTGGTACTGATTGCAATGATCTACTTGTATAGTTAGCTTGGTTTTCTCGGGGTCAAACTCTAATGTGGTGTTTTTCCCCCCCTTATTTTCCTTATGTTCACAGGGTTGAAATTCATATGAAAAGATGCATTGCAATCTGGGATGTGGTCGAATGTTATTGGGAAATATATATATATATATATTATGTTGTACCTAAAGAGACAATGGGGTCTGCATGGTGACATTCTGTCCTTCCATATACTATGTTAGTGGGCAGATATATAATATGATATGTGAACACCATTTATCTTCCATACTTTTTGTCTCTATTGTGTAATCTGGGGATTTAAGTTTCTTGCCATGTGAAAAAATCTATTTTGATTCTGCAAACCATTTCCTTCGCATTATTGTTTGCTTGTGTGCATAAATCACATCTCAGGCCAGTGTGGTTTCGTGTAATTTATTTATTTCCGTATTTTGACGACAGCGATGTGGAGGATATAGAGACATGCGGTATCAAGTTGTATAATCCCATAATATAACGAGCTTTGCTACTAATCATTTCTATACTTTTTTTTTATTAATATATTTTTTTTATTTTATTATTTCTAAATTAATTAAGTTCTACTCATAATCTATATTTGGTAAGAGAAAAAAAAATAAAAAAAATAATAAAAAAATTACGTTTTGTGTGGTGTGAGAATGATTAGTAGAATTTTTTTAATATAATATATCAAAGCAATTGCTCCTCAAAATTATTTAAAATCGTCTATCTTCTGTTCGACGAGGAGTCAGCCGAGCAGTAGACTGGCCATGGTTCGGAGGTCTCGTCGCTGATCAAACTATACCGAGGGGTTCACCGTTCACTTCTCTCTATAATCTTAACTTCCCTCGATGTGATTCGGTCAAATATTCCTATATTATTTTAAAGACTCCTTTATTAGTCAACACTTAATTCAAATTGAAACACAAATCTCTGTAAATGATGCCGTATATGACTCATGTTGCATTTCATTTAGGCATTTTGATCATGATGGCAAATTTGATATATATATATATATATATATATTGCTTAGTTTGGTTTTCTTGCTTAGTTTCTTGTATTTGTCTCTGAATGAGATCTTCTATCTTCTAGATCATAAAGAAGACAAACAGAAAAACCATAGTATTCTCCAGAACGTAGTGTCATAAAAAAAAATATTAAAAACTGGCTTGGGGAGATTGCTTGTCTTGATCCTGATATGGTGTTTTGTTTCTTGTGTTTTACCTTGAAATATTTGTCTTCTATTCGTTCTTTCCCTCCATAAACATGGCGAGAGGTGAATGGGAATAAGAAAGAAAGACTTCCATAAAGATTTTCCTCTGATTCATAATGATATTTGGACATTTTTGTACGGCATGCTCAAGTAAGCAGTGATTATGTCGTTGCCCAGTTTCAAGATTTTTTCCAAGTGGTAATAATCACATCACTCGTGCTTAGGTGCCACTGTCTCATTCTCAATCAACAATGCCATTATATGCAGTTTGATGGACTAGGCTTCCTTCTGCCTCATTCTATATTAGACATCATAAATTATTTTATTATAATATATATATATATATATATCATAAAATTTAATTTGTAAAATTTAAAATTTATTTTTTAAATTAAATTATACCATGCAAACACTTTATTAAGCATACTCTACACAGAAACTTAAGAATATAATTTTTTATTATTAATATATTAGATCCACATGTACTGTACGTAACGTTATATACACCCACATGATATATATAACACCCATAATCTCATATTATGGCAGCCTTTAAAATTCTTGAAGTTATAATTAATAATGTTTGAAGTACTTTTTCATTTATTAATATCAATATATAAGGTAAGATATATAGTATATAAGGTATAACCTAATATTACGTTTAATATACATGTTATGAATATCATTTTTATTTATTAATATCATTTATATATAACTATCTACGTAAAAGGTTGTAAGATAATATAAATATTAATTATGCCATATTTATAAGATGGAAAATGTTAGTTTTACCCTCCCCTCAAAGTGCCCCAACTTTGCTCCCTAGTGCAATTTTTTTATGTTTGGAAAATGTTAGTTCCCCCTCCCAAAATGCCACCCACTTTGAAAAGTGTGTTTTTTTTTAATATTTAAAAAAAAATTGCACGGGGGTATTTTAGATATAAGACATTAATTAAAGGAAAAATCCTACATGCAAGTCTTACACCCAACATATCCATATAATTAACATGTGATTTATCATTTTTACCCTTCTAATTAAAGTTGTTCCAAATACAAACCATTGAGATGCCTTTTTCTACTTTGTTCTTGTAAAATTCAACTTTGTTAGACGACAAGACATAAAATTAAGTCTTTTACTTTTTGTTTAAACATCTTCGGGGGCAATAGGAAGTAGAAGATTAAAAGAAATGACCTGAAATAGAAACGAGAATATCAAACAACCCCAAAGGCCAACCAAAAGCTACCATTTCATTAAGCAATTTAAACTGTGGCTTGAGAGTTGATAGATATTCTTTTATCTTTTTCAATTATCGTAAGTGTTGCAGATGTGTTTCGTATCAATGTTTAATGACCTCCAGTAACCTACAATCAGAATGTAGGTGGGGCTCAGTGTGTGTGTGACGTCTTCGATGTCTAAGTCAGTATAAAGTGTGGTGAGTATTTCAAGCTTCAAGGTGATCAAAAGTTACCTTAGGCGTGTTCTTTAATCTCCTTTTATATGAGTTGGTTGTGTGATGATAAGGCTTGCCTTGCGGCTTAACCTTCTCTAGCCTTTGCTAGATTATGAATTGTTAGGGCTCCAGATTAGCTATTATGTCGAAAGGAATTAATTCTCTAGGCAGATATCACTCTGGATATTATCTACCCATTATGTTATTAATTAATGGTTAATGACAATTGGATTAGAATTCCGCATTGGCGCATTGTGACATGTTGGCCCTTTGACTTTTGATCGGCGGGCCTTTACATTCATGGGCTCGGCCCACTCTTTAAGAGGGACTATTCAACCCTCCAGTAAGCATTAATATAAAAATAAGAGGTACAAGAAGTGGGGTGAGTCATAACAAAAACTCTTGTTATCGTGACCTAAGTAGCTGAGGATTGCCAAAGAATTTGATTTGCTATGATTCAGTTAGTGGAACAAAGATATGAGATTGGAGGCCACAATGGGTAAGACTCGTAAGAGGGCAAGTAGCTATATTAACCCATGAGCTAGCCTATTGGAGTATTGATAGTGCACGGATTGGCACGCAATCATATTAACCATTGAGCCTAGGGTAATGATACCCTTACTACTCGTTACTACCTGTCTACTTCCCAAAGCCTATGTGACTTTTTTTTCATCTGCCTTGATTCAAAAACTTTGTCAAAAGCTTGAGGAACACATATCTTGTCTCCCCTTTGTGCCCACGCCAGTCCCTCCCAAAAGCTCAAGTCGAACTCCCCTCCATGCCCAAAACAGCCATCGCACCCAAATGTTGTTGTTATTATTATTATTGTCTTTGTTTCTTATGTTGCGTGTGTGTAGCGATATAACCTAATGTTGGAGATGAGAATGCTAAAGAGCCAAAGGAGGGAATGTCATTTTCCTCGATTGAGGAAGTAAGGACATACTATACGAGGTATGCAAAGTAAGTTGGTTTTGGAGTGACAAAATGAAGTTCCAAAATCGGAGCTGATGGGAAAGTTAGGTATTTCACATTTGCTTGTGTCTGTCAAGCACGCTTGTAAGCACATCGTCGAATATTCTTAAACCAAGATCAATGGAACATAAAAGATGCAAAGCTAAGATCAATGCCATACTGGGTTCTAAATGAGAGAGTTTTGTTTGACTCATGCTCTTAGTCTTGGAAAAGCAAGATACATTGGATATCATAAGAAGTTGGATGAGCCGATGAAAGTTAAATAAAGTTGCCAACATCCAACTTTTAAGCTTTATATGCCTCTGCCCAATTAAAAAATAATAACCACAAAGTTTTAATTAAGCTTATCATGAATGATGAAATCTTTAATCATTCTTCAGCAGGCGGTGTTTTGTGACCAATGACCGATGTCCCTACGATTCCATGCTACTTTTATTGGTCTTCGTTTGCTATAAATTGTTTTAGGCAAAACAACCCGACCCCTTAAAAAGAAAAATTATGGTGAAAAAAAGTAAACGTTTTGTGTACATGCAAAAATTTAATCCGGGGATAAAATAAGAAATCACTTGAATCCATATCATACAAGCTTAGGGGTCTGAGTACTGGAACAATAAAATCATTAGAAACCCCTAAATTCACTACGAAATGAAGGAAAAGAGAGCATTATACAATATGGGGGTGAAAAGAAAGGAATTCCATTACTTCAAACCAACCAGTTGCTAAAATCAGAGACCTGAAATCTTCATTCAACTGAGGTATTCGAAAGATTCATTAGTACGAGCTAGCAAACCAACATGTATTCGATTGACCGTATATACTGTAGTAGAGCTGCTTACACTTATTATAGAATATACATTAAGAAAGGAAATATACAATACATCAGATCGTGTACAGCAAAGGAAATATTGCAAAGGACTAAGAATATATTACAAAGATCAAGGGATTGACTAGTCCCCATTTGAGGCACGATCTGCAGACAATGAATGAGATATATCATTTGAATTAGATGTTGATCTTCCATCTATGGTCAGTTGATTTGATTTTCTTTCCTTGGAGAGGTTAGCTAAGACATGTCTATTAACACTAGTAATGAGGCTTCATAAAAAATCACACGTCTACTCAGGATAAGTTTTCAAGTCACTGGGTCAAAACATTTGTAACCTCTTTAATTTGAGTAGTATCTGAGAAATATGTACTTCTTGGATTTGTACATCAACTTGTGGATGTTGTAGGGACGAATGAGTGGGAAACAAGCACAACCAAAGACCCTCAAGAAGGAGTAGTTTGGTTGTTTGTGTAGAAGCTGGACATAAGATGACTGATTTTGCAAGACTACAGTGGGCAGTCTATTTATGAGATATATAGTAGTATTCTAAACATCTGTCAAATACTAAAGAGGAAGTTTGGATTGTGCTAATAAAGCTAGACTAGTTTCCACTATGTGCCTATGCTTTCTCTCGGCTAGCCCATTTTGTTGGCCCGTTGGGCAATATAGGGACAAGATAATTTGTGCCAAATGCCATTGGACTCAAGGAATCTAGTGAACTAAGTTGGGGTAAACTCTCCGCTTCCATCAGATTGAAAAGCCTTGATCCTTTTAGTCAACAGGTTTTCTACCATACATTTGAATTTAACAAAACACTCAAATGTTTGAGATTTGAGTGTGAAGAGGATAAATCCATGTAAAACAAGAAAATTATCAATAAAGGTGATATAATATTTGCATCCATTATTAGCAATAACATGAGAACTCCAATGATCTGAATGTATTATTTCAAGGGGTTCATACGTTACATTATTAGACTTAACAAAAGGAAGGGACTTAGACTTAGCCAATTGACATGGTTCACATAGAGTCTAATGCAAGTTGGACTTATTGGGTGAAATATGAACTAGACTCTTGAGTTTATCAAATGTGGAAGAGGTTGGATGGCCTAATCTTCTATGCCATGTGACTGGATCAGTTGTGGTTCCAAGAAAGGCTGTAAGTTGTTTGGCCTTATTCATTGATTTGGCTAAGAAGATTAGGTAGAGTTCATCCTTATTTGGCCCTTGCAAAAGAGTCTGTCTTGTGCACTTATCTTTCACAAAATAGTGAGAGTCAGTCAAAGCAAACCAACAGTGATTATTTGAGCAAAATCTTTGGATTGACAATAAGTTGGCAGTAGCATAGGGACAATGCAAAATTTTGTTTAATCTAAAGGGAATATTGGCTTTGTACATCTTAGTGGATCCTTGATTTGAGATAGAGAAACCTGTTCCATTACCTACAGCCACCTCTTCATCACCTTGGCAAGGTTCTTGGATTGATAGATTCTCTAATGCTGCACTCGCATGACTGTTACCACCACTGTCTGCATACCATGGTTATTCTTGAGGTTATTCCATGTTGCAGTTTGTCCTAGTAGCCATGGCTACAAGTTGAGCAGGTGGATGCTTTCCTTGAATTGCAAAGTTCATATGTTGGTAGCAATCTAGGGCCTGATGGCCTATTTTTTCACATATCTAACGAGGTGCTCTATTGTAATCGGTGGAGTTTGAGTCACCATCAAATGGATTCTTGTTTTCTAATCGTTTTTGGCTTTGTTTTGTCTTGAGCCTTTGCCCTTGAAGTTTGATCCAGATGGCTTTGGTTTCTGTGTGTACAAGGCAAAGTTGCCCGAGTCTGTAGTGTTGTGATGTTGAGTTCCCAATAATGTTTTATAGTTCAAGAGTTCAGCTTGAAAGTCCTAAAAGGACATGAAAAGTTCACAGGTGGCAAAATGAAATGATGTGATAAAAGTTGTATAAGTTGGCTTTAGTCCACCCAGTATGTATGAGATGAGGTCATGATATAAATCCGTGGGAGTGGAATCCCTTAAACCCACAATTAATTTGAAAACTTACCCAAGAAAGCCAAAATCAAGCCAATGAAAAATTTAGATCCATTGAAGAACAAGGATCTTTAAGACTAGGTTCATCTTGGTGCCCATCAAGTCATCATCTTCGACAAGTTTCCCAACAACCATGAGTTGGTCAGCCCAAGACTTGGATTGACCAAGATATTGAGAGCATGTTTGAGACCTTGCTGCAAAGATTGCAATTGTTGCTTTAGATATGCAACCCTTGAACGAGATTGAGATTCAAGTCTTGCTGCCAAGGATGTCCACACTTGTCATGAGGTGTTTAGTCCATATATGAAGGACAAAACATTTTTCAGAAAGTGTGATAGTGAACCGGCCAATGAGGTACTGGTCCTTTTTTAGCCATAACCAGGGTTGGTTATTGTGGTGCTTTTCCCTATTTCATCAATAAGGCTACAATGGGCATGGCTCAGTGCCATCCACAATACCCATGAGTTTATGGCTTCTGAGAATTGGGAGAAATTGTGACATCCGGTTTAGGTAATTGGTGCCATCTAATTTGGTGGATATATGATGTGTGATGTTGGGCAAGGCAAAGATAATTGCAATAGGTGTGGCAGCGAGAGTGTTGGATTTGAATTCCATGCTTAGTAGGATCAAAGGAGAAGTCCTATAGGTGCTCTGATACCATGAAAGAAATGATAGAATAGTTTGGCTTTGCACACCAAATCACATGTATTCGATTGAACATATATACTGTAGTAAAGCTGCTTACACTTAATATAGAATGTACATTAAGAAAAGAAATATACAATACAGCAAATCGTGTACAACTAAGAAAATATTGCAGAGGACTAAGAGTATATTACAAAGATCAAGGGATTGATTAGTTCCCATCTGAGTCTTGATCTGTGCAGACAATGAATGAGAGATATCATTTGAATTTAGATATTGACCTTTCATATATGGCTTGCTGATATGATTCTCTTTCCTTAAGAGGGGTTAGCTAAGACATCTCTGTTAACAACTAGTAGTAAGGGTATCATTGCCCTTGAGCCTAACGTGTTGATGGTTATGGGATACGGAGGCGAATCTAGAACAAGAGAGTCCAAGGAGTCGATAAGAGCCATGCTTGAGGTGTAGTAACACAACTGTTGGGCCTAGGCCCGCTGGCCAGGCGAGTAAATAATCACGGGCGATTTAAAGAAGAATCGGAAGCGTTACCGCGTCAGATTCCATAAATCATGCCCTCAGAAGTGAAAGGCCATGTTGGGTTTGGCATCATCTATAAATAGATTATCAGGGCCGTCTCTAAATTCTGAGTTTTCCTCACTCGTATCATCCAATCTGACTTTTCCATCAGAAGCTCCCCTGAGTTTGGGACCCCGAGTGAGTTTTGTTCTTTGTTTTGAATGTCTCTGTATTATGTCAAAGATCAATGACTGGAGAATTTGGCGGTGAGACTGTCACTCTGATGGCCATAAAATGATAAATCAAATACTACTCTCAAAATGAGTATATTAGTGTTATGAAAAAGTATTACAAATATATATATAAAATGTAATTTTAAGTAATTAAAAATATCTATATAAAAGAGTTTAAAATATAAATTCATTGAATTCCTTCAGTAAGATTGCATGCAAAGTCATGTATTTGGCCTCAGATTATCATCTTTTTTCTTTCAACTCAAATACTTTGGTTTGCATAATCACAAATTTAATACAAAGCTAGTTCTTGTCCTATTTTTCTCTTCAACAAAATAAAGTAAAGAGGGGGGGGCAGCTGCCATCAGGATCTAGTGTATGACCCAATCACAAGCCACCATGTCATAATTCTACATATTTTATCATGAGCTAAACTATACTAGATTTTCTCAAATAAAGAACTCTATATTTTATCTTTCAATTTTTCCACCTTTCTTACAGGAAAAAAGGAAAAAAATTAAGATACGTTTAGTTTATCATATTTTCTTACAAGAAGAACTCATTGCTCAAGCACAATTTAAAAAGGGAATATAAAACCAGTTTAATGGGAGAATTTGGTATAAAAGCTCAAGAGAGGGAATGCCAATATATAATGACCGGGTAAAAAAAATCAGTTCAGAGATGGATTCAAGGCATATACATACAAGACAAATTCACCATAATGTTAAGCATTATATCTCGCAAACGAATGGATATTTACCACGACATCACCATAAAACAAGATAAATGGTTTCATTTCATGTTTTTCCTAACTACATTTAGTAAAAAAATAAGCAGCCTCCAAAGATTTATTCACTTTCAACATCCAAGTCTCAAAACTCCACACTGTTATGCAAAAATGCTCAAGGGACCTGTCTTGTTTGATGCATCCAATCCATTTTCAGCATTCCTCATCCATGTAATCCATGTCCTAAGAGAAAAACATTCAAACAGGCTACAGCAACTTGAAGATGACTTGTAGAACCAAAAGGAATTTTTTCAGCTAACTATTTATGCTATGGAGGATTACAAAGTGTTCCAAACTTTTAAAATTTGAAATTGTTTAATGCTTATTGACATGATCTTTCAAAATTATTTAAACCGAAATGACCAAATTTATGGTTATCCAATGTAAGATTGGATAACGTGACTTAACAATAGCAAAGGCACTTCTGCTTCTGCTTTGAAAATTATATAATAGATAGATGCTCTAAAAGACTTCCCCTAAACCGAGAAGGCACGGATGGGGAATAAAGAACGAGACATCATAACTACTCACTTACCTTTGAATATTGTTGCTGCCTGAATCTTTCAGAATTGTCAGTCTTTTTGCTGTTTTCATAAAATCACTGCAATTCCACCAGAGGGAAAAAGGGGATCCAACAATTATATACTAACAAACGGAACTGCACTAAAAAATACATATTAAGATGTCTAAGATTTCACAATGGCAAAGCTATACATATGCAAACAAGAGAAAATTGAGGGAAAAACTTACCTAAACGGTTCGTCTCCAGTTTGCTTTACAGTACCAGTTGCATCTCGATAGAGCACAGGGCTTAGCATGTCTGATCTTTCTATTCCAAACATCTTGGATAGCCTCCTGTACAGCTCTTCATAAGAATCAAGAACCGAGAGGTCAAGCGTGCGTCCCACATCCTCCGATTCCATGAATACCTTGCAGAGACCAGTGTCCAACCCAAGTTCAGTGGTTTGGAAACCCTGGTTCCATGAAAACCCAGCACTTGATGATTTTTCCAGTGAAACCTTCTGGTCAAGTGTGGATCCTGAACCATCAGAAAGTAACTTTACGTTTTCTTGATTTCCATCTGATGTATTTTTCCTGCTAAGAACTTGTGAGACTGCATCACTAGAACTGCTTTGAGAAATCTGCTGCTCCGTGACTATTGGTTGACCAAAGAGTAAAAACTGGTGTCTCTTCACATTATCTGATTTCTCCAAATTCTGGCTGGAATTTCCTATGGTTAGCAAGCAAGATAAGTTTTCATTGCTGTTTGCGTCACCTGTGACAATGCCATTACAAGTTCTTGAATGTATTTTGAACCGCTGGAAATTGGACGGAAACAGCTCTAACTGCAGTTTGTTTTTAAAGTGGAGATCTGATAAAGATATTCCAAATTGAGCATGCCTGGCTCCCTGTATGCCTGCAGGAGTGTTATCAGATAGACAACAAAAGGGGCTGCTGGGCCCAAGGGGGTTGCCTGAAATTGTCCGCATCGGAAATTGGCCATCAAGTGGAAAGTCTGGGTGTTGTGGGAGGCGCAACTTTTTTCTTGGTGGTAAGAAGGGCAAGAGGTGAGTGGTGGGCAAGTTGGATACTAGTTCAACCAACCATGGGCTTACACGCTTCACGTTATTGAGCATATCTGGCTCATCCCATGTCACCTGAAATGTTGTTTGCAAATAGAACTAAGCAGAAAGTGATGCTTGAAGCAACATAAACCCAGGTTAGGCTTTGTATGACATGTTTAATACCATGGTGTGTAAAAGTACATTATGTGTTCCCAAAAACCACGATTTGATTTTCTTTAACTTATGCCACCCAAAAAACGAAAAACTCTTAACTACTAAATTTCAAAATCAGAGTTTGGAAACAAGGGGTTTCCTAAGACCACTGATTTTGATCCCAACAGTCACCGCATAGATGGGAATCAAAAGATAAATGACTGGAATCCCTCCAAGTGCACCACATGTACAAGTTTGGCAAAAATCCTTGCTCGGGTATCAAACCCTCACTGAAAGGAAGGTATCAGAATATTTTTACCAATTCAAGATATCTGAAGTGTGTGGTATATGTATGAAAACTTAAATATCGTAAATTGCAAATGCTTAAACCAGTATCATAAAGTGCGTAGCTCTATGTTAAATTTCGGGTCTAATACTTGTACGGGTGTATGTATTCCAATTTTTTACTAGGTCTGAAGTATCACAAATAGTTTGTGTAATCTTTACACTACAATTAGAGAAGAGAATACATGGCTTCTGTTAGGCAGGCAAAATATATGCGCTGCAAAGGAGTGGCCACAAAACTAAGATGGACTCTTATCAGCTCAAGAGTATGTAATTATGTTTCAGCAATAAACGTATCTACAAACCGGACCAAAATACCAGGATGCCTCAGATTCTAGAGTAACACACTGATGCAAGCCAAGTAATAAAGTAGCTAAGATAAGCCATCAGATAAATTGCATTCAACCCTACCAGCAAATTTGATCGGAAACTGAGTGCCAAATGAACACAGTAAATCTAACATATTTCTTAAAAAACATATATTCAGCCACTAACATATTCCAAACTCTTGCACAAAGCTATAAAAATAGCAGATGAATACAACACCTGAAGTAGCCGCCACGGGGAGTTAGGCCAACGGAGGGGGTCAGCAACCTGAACAGAAGCTACGGTTCCCATAAACCAGCTTATCCGGGAAGAATCCTCTGTTTCAAATGCCATCTTAAACCTCATCCCAGAGCACCAATGAATGCTCATCGCGGCCTTCAGAGCCGAGGCCTTAACGCAAAACTCTGGCGTGCCTGCCCTGGGATAATAAACAACCTCAAATGGCTGCCCACCAGCAGCAAGAGCCACAGCTTCAGCAACCGATTCGGGCCTCACCCTTCCCTTTCCTCTCATATTGCCACCAGGGCTTGAATTCCCACACCCATTTCGCATTACTTTGTTTTCTCCCTCCCTCAAAAGCACCGAAAACCCACCGTATGGCGAATCAGAATGGCCGGGACCGGGGTTCCACCCCGATAGGGACTCTGTTGCACCGCCATTTCCCCTCTTGGATCGTCGAATACCGACACAGAGATCACCGTTTTCAGCTCTCAGGAAAACAATGGAATCCCCTGCAACCAGCTTCTTGTGGTTTACGAAGGTGCTCCACCCAGTCGTCAGCAAATGCCGGCGCGGCGTCCCCCTGTAAATATGCCTAAATTTCCAGACCTCTCCGTGCACATCCTTGGCAATCACCGTCTGGACCGGCGGATCCGCCTTGTAATCCAACCGCGGGAAGATTGTCTCGGCACAGTACCTCGGAACCGAGAAACCGCCACCATTGTTGGCGTCGGATTGGGTCAATGTCTTGGCGAAGGAAGCGGGTTTCTCTGGATTCTCAGACCCATTGGCCCCCAAAAGCTGATCATCACCAAAATCAAGCTCAGTGTTTCCCGTTGGAGCCAATCTGATCTTGGCGAAAACCTCGTCGGATTCAGGGTCAGCTAAGAACTTCACGGCCCTAACTCGGCAAGGAATGATAGCAGGGGTTCTGGGCAAGGAGTCGAAACCGACGCGGGCCTGGGCGTGCTCAGCGTGGCCCTGAGGGAAGTAGAAGACCTTGGAGTTAACCGGAGGCATCTGGACCATGCCTCCGGCACAGGCGTGCCATAGTTGAGGATCCAAGCATTTCTCTGCCTCCATTGTTGGAATGCCACTTTTTGGAATATGAAAATGAGCGATCAAACAGTGGTCTGCAAATCCCTTTTATTTTCAAAAGTCTCAAGGCTTCTACTTCACAGCGCTGGAAGAAGCCTCACTTCAGGCTATCTCTGTAAACGCTGTGAACAACCAAAAACAGAAGAAAAAGAAAGATGCAAAACAAGTTAAACATGCAGAATAGGTGAATACAGTGAGCCACTTCATTAAATTCACATAATAGACTGAGGGCTACCAGATAGGAGACCCCCCTTCTTACCTCTCCTTCTGAAGCATTAAAATCAAAGATATGCGGCCGGAGACTCTTCAAGGAGCTTCGAAAGGAAAAAATAAGTTCTGAAAACGAAACCTTTGCAGTTTCCGAAGCCCCTCGAAAAACTAGGATAAAAAGGGATGTTAACTTCCTCTCCAAAATACAGTCTTTTTTATTTGGAAGCCGGGGAATTTTTACGGATTGAGCTTTGCACAAATTGTCTTGAGGCGGACGCCTAAGACAATTCCTCCGTTTCCGAGCAGTTTCACGGCGAAACCTCAGAGTGCAGACACAGTTTCTTTGGGAACCCAAAAGGAAAACATCAGACGACTCACCAGGAAACGAAGAACTTTGAGAACAACTTGCGGGAAACCTTTTTTAACAGTTCGCCGAAAACAGTGAATCACAACAAATTTTGCAGAAATTTGAGTCAGCTTTTAATTTCTTTCTGTTCTTTGTTTTTTCATTCAAAATCTCCGGGCAATGATTCAGTTACTTCATGCACTGAAAAGAGCCATGTATGCATTAATGTCATCGATAGTATTTGTAGCAGCCACTATACAGTACGGAACGACAGATTTTATATCTCTCCGATCAAAAATGCTTAAAAAGATCAGGATCTGTCTCTCTCTCTCTCTAACCGGGGAATTTTGTTCTTATCTACTATCCATTTCGGATCTCAAAAAATCAGTCTCTCTCGTGGAACAGAAACGAAATCTTAATTCAACAAAATAATAATTAAATTTTGAAAACCTTAATTCATTGCTGTCGTAGAAATTAAACCTCGTTATCATGTCGCGAATTCATGAAAATATCACGATTTTGTTCATTTCGAGGATATTTGTTTGCAAAGTATGAAAATATAGTATATTTTCGAGTTAATTGTAAAATTAATATATAATTGTAAAATATAGTTTTTATCTTTTACAAAATTCATATCTAAATGATAAATTATTTAACTAAGGGTACGTTTGAAAATTAAATCAAACTCAACTTATCTTAATTTATCATTGTAATTTTTTAAATTTTAATATAAAATATAATAAACAATTCAATTTTTTTAGATTTTAAAATAATAATAATATTTTAAAATAATATACTAATAATATTTTATCATCTCAACTCAATTCAATTCAGTTTAACATCTAAATGTATCTTAAAATTTTTTTACATAAATAAACTTATAAAATAACATAATTTAATATAATATATTATACTATAAAATTATTTTATTATAAAATAAATTTAACATATCATATAAATAAATAAATAGATTCTTATATTTTTACTATAAGATCTCTTTTTTATTATAACACTTTGATACATTTTTATATTTTTACAATTCAAAATCTTCATCAATCTCTAGTTGGAAAATTAGACGAGATGATTGTCACATGTCGACTTTCAATTGGTTGACGTGGATAGTAATGCCACATGTCAATCTATAAAACATTAACATTTGGCCTCCCATTAGTTTTTTAATGGAATATCGTCGAAGGTCTCCTCCAATTACAAAACCGAAAACAGAAATATTGATTTTTGCAATGAACCCTATATTTAATATTAAAAACAAGATCATATTTAATTATTCTACAATTATTTTACAACCAACAGATATAGTTGCGACGATTTATTAAAGATGCAATGTTGGTCTTTATCTCAACGATAATTACTTAGTTTACACATAAATCTTACAAAAGCGATTTTACAGGCTAATGTGTCACTCAATTTTATTTTTAATTAATATTTTTAGTTAACTTTTTGTTGCGCAAAGACTGGAAATGTTATTGGTAAGTCAGTGCATAACTTGCATTTTGTAAAAAAAATTGTCTAGACGTAGTAGTTCTCACTTCTCTCATCCTCAATCCTATCATTCCTTCAACACATTGATCTTGAGATATCACTCTTTTCAAAGTCTAAGATTCAACATTTCATAGATACAAATAATCTTTTGAGACCATATTTCCTGATGAAAAATCAGCGATTTAACCTGTTTTGTACAGAGAAACTTTCAAAGATGCGGTGTACGAGATTGAGATTTACTCTGCAAGAGTAAGTCCGAAGGGTCCTATCTTGAAGAGATTTCCCGACATGAAAAAAAAATAATAATAATAACAATAACAAATTTTAAATAATTTCATGTATAAACACCTAAAATTAATACCTCATCCATACAAAGTGACTTCTCAAAGTCTTTAGATTCCATTTCCAAACTTCATATCTTTGTGTTGAAGAATTTGATCTCAATGACTTGTAGTTTCCGTTAACAATATATATGGTTCTAGATACACACCATACTTGTGACAAAATTTCTATAAGCCCATAAAAATGAAAAACCTTTTGAAAATTGAAATTTTATTATTCATTCAAAAGGGAAACTTGACTTGTAAAGGGCCAATTAATAATAATAAAATAATAATGATTTTGGTTAATTGGTGCAACAATTAGTAGGTAATTAATCTATTAAAACTCAAAATTTAAACACTTGATGTCTAATCCTTAACCTACTTAGCTTAGCTAATTAGCTTAGCTTAGCTTATCTTAGCTTGTGGGCTAAAATTCCCATTTTTCAATTCACTTAACTTCTTAATTAAACATATATTATGATCAGTTAATCATTTAATTTGTTACGTTATCTTCATGAATGCGTGTAAAATAATAAAATATTGTTTATCATATCCTTCGACCCCATCCACTTTAGTTATTAAGCCTTACTTTTCCAATCATGCTTGAGATTTTACTACAACTTCCCGAAGTGAACAAATCTCATTCAATTTATTGCAACTCTAGCACTACTAATGAACCAATTCATTGACAATCTTAAAGAATTTAATGGTCAAAAGAGCATTAGCGTGATGTTTGTACATAGAAACTTGGAAATGTTTTACTTTAAAGTTCAATGTCATACAAGAAACTCTCTCTCTCTCTCTCTCTCTCTCTCTCATGCAACAGATAGTGATTTATGAAACTACGTTTTCTACACACAAAAGATGTTTATATTTTTATATCTAAACTCTAACTTGAATAAGTTCGCTCGACTGTGATGTCTCATGCCCGTTTAGTGAATTAATTTGCTCGATCAGGATCATATCTCGCACACTTCTAGTGAGACTCAAATTTCACCTCTTGCTTAGCTTAAATGTCTAGCGAGATTGCTTTGCAACCATCAACTGTGCATCTCACTTGACTCTAGTGAGACAACTTTTTATTCAATTCGAACTAAACTCAACCCAAACCCAATTACAGTTCAATTATTCTAATTTGTCATTGAAGTATACTGTGTTTTTTGTATTAACATAAAGTAGATTTGATATATAACGTCAAATTACATTTATTTATAAGTTTTTTTTTTAGTAATTTTTCTAAGGTGCCGTTAGGATAGTGAGTTGAGATGAGTTGAAATGAAAGTTAAAAATTAAATAAAATATTATTAAAATATTATTTTTTAATATTATTATTATTTTAAGATTTAAAAAAGTTGAATTGTTTATTATATTTTGTGTGAGAATTTGAAAATGGAGCCTAGGTGTAACATTTCTAAATTACTAGACTTGGAGTAAATCAAAAGGTCTAGCGAGATGTCTAGTGAGATATTCTGTGATTCTTGGCCGACCATGTATCTCACGTGAGTCTTGCGAAATCACCGTGACAACGTTAATCAATTTTTAGCCCAACTCAACTCAAACTAGTCATAACTCAATTACAATAAATTTTAACTACTTTTACACAAATATAAAGTAGATCAAACGTATTATATTATCTCGCATCAATATATAAACTTATTTTTTTCTTTTAACATATATTCCATAGGCGTGCCATTTCTCATCTACAACTACAAGACTTGGGGTGAAACCAAAACATAATCTCATGGTCTCTCAAATTCTAAATCATTAATCTGTTAACAAAAGCAAAGTACAATTAGAGAGAGATTTGGAGAAGTCATTAAAACTACCAAAGAAACAAGAAAGAGAGGACAGAGAGACCCCTTAGCCTTGAATGAATGCAAGGCAAGTCCCATAAAGAAGCAGCTGAAAGCTTTAGGTGAAACAACGACATCACTCCTCTCCCGACAAACAACATCATCCAAATGGGACATATTTAAACATAAAACTTCGTCGGAACAAAGAAGGGAATTAATTAAAAGGGACCCTCCAAAGCATGCTTTTGTTTTAAACCGCAAGCAAGCAAAGCAAAAAGCCCCATCTCCTTGAGAGGAAAGACTGGCAAAGATTCAACTTCCAAAACCGACAAACAACGCATCGACCCAGTTTAGACACGACATTTGCAATCATATTAAATGCGACCAAAATGAATATTAATTGGAGGTGGGTTTTCGACCTTTCTTATCTCCAACCTAAACTCTCTGCACATCTCCATCACATTCATTTAGGGTCCCCCTTGGCGTCCCATTGCCAGGCCAAAATGAACCCCACGCATAGGGTGGGGGATCTTAATTGGGTGCATTTGTTGAGTTGTCTTTTTTGGGTTTTCTTTTTTTGAAAAAAGTGGTCCTTCCCGAATTGATTCTTTTGAATGAAAGCAACTTCGACGGCCGACGGTTCGCGGTTGTCGTAAATAAATTTTATTATAAAATAAATTTAACATATCACATAAAATCAAATCGATATATAAATTTATTTTTATAAAAAAAAAATTTATATCTATAATACTTTTCTTTATTAATATTAGTGTTCAAAATTTCAATCCCTACATACCCTTAAAGATGTTGCTCTGAATAAAAAAGATTTGTACTTTCTGTGTGCCTTTGAAATGGGTTGGGTTAAAAGGTATGTGGCAGGTTAAAAGGTATATATAGTTGGGGAAATTGGTATGTAAACTTATCCTTAATCACTTGGCTTTTTTCTGTACTTCACATATACCATTATTCATTAATGCTTAGGTGGTGCTACTTATGGAACAGACAGAACACGTGTTTACTTTCGTTATTATTTCAACACAACTCATGGAAACATTTGAATGAAACCCCAACAGCCAAAATTAAGAAAAATGTCAAGATTATGATGTTACAAAAGCTCATAAATTGAAATGATTAGATACTCTATTTCTTTACTTTTTTTTGTAATTGTAACATAATATATATCATATCAAATTACATGAATTAATAAATAAATAAAAAAACTTAGGTCTAATTTGGGTACTCAGGTATTCTGAGAATACCCACCACTACTATTATTTATTTTATTATTACTTTTCAATTATTTTTCACTATTATTTAATATTTTATCATTATTTTTTTTACTACTATTTATAAAATACCTCAAAATATCTCACTATCCAAATACAACTTTAAAGTTGTTATTCTGGCGGGTTATTCCGAGTGTTAAGGATGAGTTCCAATATAGCTTATCCAACTAGATACCCTAAAAATAGTTAATACCCCCCATTAATATTATGAATGTGAAATGGAAATGTTAGATGGAGTGTCTAAATCATTGCCATAATGGATGACAATATATAGACAAAGGGTATCTATAAAGTTAGTACTCTTAAAACCTCCATAATTTTTTTTCTCTTTTTACAATGATTGCTCCTCCTAACTCCCAACTTTGGTGCCTGTAATTTTCTTTGCCAACACATTAAAAAACCCAACCCTAAAAGCCTCACATTATTAATTTATTATTAACCTACAAATTCAATTCATAACTGTGGATAACATCATCACTTCACTTAAAAACTTCTCGTTTTAATCCATTCGTAAGATAAGATAGATGATATTTATAATCTTGTAGTATATAAATATTGTTTAATTATTTTAAAAAAAATATACATATTTTAATATTATATTTAACATTACTCTATATGCAATAGCTGAGGCCACATCATCAATTTGTTTTTTTTTTTTTTTTTTAATTTTTTTTCTGAAGTGCTTTTGACAGGTAGGGACAACCCGGCAGCTCGTGGTTGTACAGATTGACCCAGGGGTGACCCTGGCGGACCGATAGTTCCACGTGTTAGCATCACAAGGGGATGATAGGCGTTCTCGGGAAATCTCTGTCGGACGGGTCGAGCTGTGTAAGTCGTTCCGTGAGGGCAAGATCTGAAACCACGTGTACGTGTTGGATGGACGTCATGTGGAGCCTTGGAGGAGGACAAACAATTTAACGAAGGAAACATAAAGCAGAAGGCAAGATGCGTTTTCTGGGCTACGTTAACGCGACACGGCCTCCTGGTTTTGATTTTTTTTCTTTTTTTAAATAATAATAATTCAAGATATATTGGAATTTAATATGAAGTTTGGCTTCTCTAAAATTTAAGAGTTAGTAATTGAAATGCGTAATTATAATCTGAAAAAAAGTAAATAAATTATCTAGAATTCACATGAAAAAAAATTTATTTAATAATTGATTTCATTTTTTAAAAAAAAAAGAAATACACAATATTTATACATCTTAAAATTATATCAAGTATTACTCTTTCTTTTTAGCTCATGTTTTGATCGTTTGTGTCAATAAAATTGAAGAAAAACCGTTTAAGAGAGCCATATGTTTTTTAATAGAAAGCTCTGAATAATTTTGAGGGTACATAAACTTTTGGCAAGGAGATTTCTACGAGGGCATGCCAAATAATTCTAGAAAAAATTCTATTATATTGATAGTCTCAACATTGTGAATGTGAATTACTATGGCATTATTTTACCCCTAAGCAATCCCAAAGGTAGGGGTGTAAAATAACAATTTAAACCGGTCTGGCCGATGTGGACAGGCCGTCGGAGTACGAAACCGACCGAAATCAGTAGAGAATCAATCGGCAAATGGTAGAAATAAGTTGAAAATAATGTTGGCTGGTTCGGTTCTAGTTTGAACCTGATTCAAGCCGCTGAACCGACTGATTATATATATATTTTAGAAAAAAAAAAAAAAGAATGAAACGACTTATTTTGGTTTAATATACCAAATAATGTCGTTTCAATTTAGGATTTAATACTTCCCATCTTCTCTTCTTCTTCTCTATCTCTCTCACAGTGGCATATATATATATATATATATATATATATATATTTGCCGTCTGTTGTGCATCTCTCTTTCTCTTTCTCATGGTGATGCTGAGCCATCCCTCTCTCTCATCGCATGGTCGCAACTCACACCTCCATTTTTGAGTTTCAAACCATTCGCGACATCGAAGGGACACCGATGACCAATTGATCGAGATCATGCCGAAACTGATGTCACTGATTTTATCCGTGCACAATAGTTGTTAATTCAATTTCAGTTTTGGACCGAAACCGAAATAGAACTAAAACAATCAGTTTTCACCCCTACCCGGAGGGAGGTGGATGGATGTTAGGAGAAATGATATTTAATGTTGTGAAGTACATAAGCGTTGCGCAATCTCTTTAAAAAAAAAAAAAAAGAGTAATTATGGAACCCACGTAAAAAAAATATTTTTTTAATAGTGGACTCACTATTTTTCAAAGCAATTGCACGATGCTTGCACACTCTACGACTGTATGTATTATTATTTTGGATGTTCGGGGTTATTTGGAAACAATTTCTATTTCATTTAATTTCATCTCATCTTATCTCATCCAATTTCATTTCCTTCCTAAATATCATTCAAATACAAACACTTTCAAACTAATCATTACAATTTTTTCAAACTAATTATTACAACTTTTCCAAAATTAAAAAAAAAAATAAACACTTTAACTTTTTCAAATCCTAAAAATTTATATTAAAAAATTATATTATAACAATATTTTAATTTTAGAATATATTATTTAACTTTTTCTCTCTCATTTAAAAAAAAAAATTCTTCTCATCAATCACTATTCACTATCTCACACCCCACACCTTATGAAAAATACTCCTACATCCTATAAAAAAAAAAAAAGTGTGAGTTGTAAAAATGAGTGATGATGCATAAAATTCTTCTTTCCCAAAACAATAAATATTTAACTCAAAGGAAAATATTTGGCTACCGAGAGGTGGTTCTGAGACATTTTTCCGATTGTTTTTTTTTTTTGTTTCTTTGTAGTTGGTGATTAAGCAAATATGGATAGTCCCCTAACAAATCGGTAACTTCATAAAGCAGTAGAGAATGTCACAAAATTGAAGTACATGAGAACCATAGACACATTCACAGTTTTGATAAAATCTTTGCATAATTCTTTGTGCAGAAACAATACTCGCTGATAACAGATCCATGAATTAAAATAATTTCTGTTTTTTTTTTTTTTTTTAAAAATACAAATTGGGACCATTTAATTAAATTTATTCAATATAAAGAGAAAACGTGTGTGTGTGTCTGTCTGAGGCGTGCTAGCTAGGCAGAATGAATGGTGGGCATTGATCTGAACAGCTAGTAGTCGTTGGCGGAGGGGGTAGTGAAGTGGGCAATGAATACAGAAATGATAGAGCCACCGAATTTTTGTATACCTGTCTTGTATCGATTTTTTTTTTTTTAATTATTTTTCTATTTTTTTTTACTTAATAATTAATAATTTTTTTAAAAAAAGGTTTTTAAATTTTATTTTATTTTTAAAAATATTTAAAATGATTTAAAAATATTTTTTAAAAAAAAAAGAAAAAAAAGAAAAAAAAAATTTACATTATTCGGTACCGAATCTTCGGAAGGAGTAGCACGGCTCGAATGAATATAAGTTAATACAATAATCGAAGTTAATAACACTACTTGTAGCGCACGTGGACAGCCTGGTCTGGTCTCTGCCCAACTTCAAAACGAGGATGCTCAGCCGACCTTTGCTTTGTCTTTGGGCTTGGTTTTGGTTTTGAAGGGGGTCCGAACAATGGTCCTGAGCAAAGCCCATTACTGAAAGCCTCCCCTGTCGGTCCTACTTTTTGTTACTAAAACTTCGAAGGAACCCCTTTTAGTTTTTAAGTCAGGTCTAGTTTGGACGTTGAGATGTGATAAAATAATATGAGAATTTATGAATAATAATAAAATAGTTTGAATTAAATTATTTTATAGAGTTTTGAAAAAAGAGAAAAAAAAAATTGAATAAAAAAATTATAAAATTAAAATATTATTAGAATATAATTTTTTAATATAATTTTTGTTTTGAGATATGAAAAAATTAAATTATTTTTTTGTTTTGTTTGAAAGATTGAAAGAGTTGTAATGATTAGAAAATGATTAAATCAAGACTAAAAAAATCATAATCGTGTTTGGTATCGGGTAAGAACCAATTTAATGAATATCGCGATTTATGACAATTTTGAATAGGTTATTTCAATATTGATAAAAAGTATTAAAAATCATATATAATGCAATTCAACCATTTTATATGATGTATTTAAACTCATTGTTCACATTTTTTTTCCCAATTACAAAGAAGATAAAGACGATTAAGTTATAAGCACATGACAAATATAGTATTTTATGCACAATCCCAAATTTAATATAAAATACTCATTTATCTTCTAATTTTTTTGTTCAACTAAAGAAAATAAAGAACTACATGTTTTATCTTTCAAACTTTGCAATTCTTATTTAATAAAATGATGAAAAAATTAATATATATTTAGTTCTATTATATTTTTGTACAAGGAAAAAAAAATCAGTTGTTAAAAAATATAAAAATAAATAAAGTTTTGAATCGGTTACAATTGGGTCAAATCGGTCTAAAATTAGCTATAATCGGTCTAAATCAATTGATTGAAGCGATTTGATGAATGATTCAAAAAATTCACTAAAATCAGTTCGATTTTTTACCGATTCAAATTGGCTTGAATCAAATAGTTTTTCCGAGCCTTAGATTAAATAAAAAAGTTAAAAATTTAGAATTAAAAATATTTATATTTACATAATATTTGAATATTGAGATAGAATGAATGAAATAAAATCATCTTACAATCGAAACGGGGCCTTAGGTAGGCACTCTGGCTTTAACAATGGAGAAAGCGTTCAGCGCCAACAACGGCATCATCACTATCACCAATCCTGCTCTGAACGCCCTCCAGTTCTCCACCCCTATTTCATTGTTTCTGTCAGTCTAATCTTTTCCCCATCCGAAAACATATGACATCCAGGAACTCCTACCTCTTATTCCATTAATGTACAGAAAACAAATTAACCAATACAATATCAAAACAGCTAAAGTAAAACACAGAACAAACTAGCTCCCAACTAGGAGTGTTTTTCTTCATTTTCAATATAACCTAACAAATTCCTATTCAATTGCAGAGCTTCCCACAGGACGATGACCAAGTTTCCATCTCTGCCATTCTTGCCCCCGTACTAGCCTTGCTTCTCATCTCAACCACCTTCTTGTGAGAGTTAGAGTGCAATGACTCAACGAAGGTGGGACTTGCCATGGGACGGTACTCCGGAAAGAGGCGTCCAGACCTGTAACGAACGCCACATGCATTGCAAAGGGTCTTCGGTCCCATTGGCCCCTCCCGCCATTGTGGGGTCTTTGTCACCTCGCAGTGCATGCATTTTCTAGTAGTAGAACCTGGTCCCTGTGAGGAATAACTCCTCGTCTCTGTGGCACCTGAGAGCACTGCCAAGTTCTTTTCCTTCCTCATTTTTCTTTTCCAATGGTTTGATACTGCCTCAGTAAAATTGGTTTCTGAAGCTGATTCAAAATCAGCTGGAGGATTGGATATTTTGGGAGCGGAGGAAACACGAGGAATCATGAATCCCAGATTGAAGTTTGGTCGGCATGTACGCTTGCTTCTAGCACGCTTCACGGGAATGATAATTTTGAGGTCAATGGTTGTGGGATTTTCAACTGAGCAAGAACTGCTGCTTTCAAGAACAGAAATGGGACTGGAGGTTTGGAAGACACGCAAACCTTTGCCCTTAGAAGAAGATTTGTGCAGATCACTTCCACTGGAGGTGACTTCAGCAGTGACTGGCAGCTCCTTTACTGGAGAAGTTTCGTCATGCTGAAGGCCAGATTAACAAATAAAAGATAAGATTACAGGAATAACTTTGTTACATATGCCAAGAAACAGGCTATATTAACAAATGCATGTTTAAAATCCCCACCACATCAACTTAAAAGAACAAAATATATACGAGAAAAGGAAACTACTACTTATCTTGTTCTGTCTAAGAAATGCATGCAGATTGAATATGATGGCATATATTGAGATTTGTAATCAGCAGTTTTATCAACTGTATGAAGCAATACCAACTGTTATATCAAAGAAGCGGGTTATGCATTGTACACCCCTTCTAAATGCATGTAGAACTGATAAACTCTTGAAGTCCACTTGTTTAATTGGTTCATCGTAACAATCTCACAATTTCTCTTGGGAACATCATAACAAAAATAATGATAGCCTTCCCACTTGATGACAACCTGATTACAACTTAGATAATAAAAAATTAACAAAAAAATGATATAAAAAATATCTTATAATTTTACAAAATAATTTTATTGTCTCAGTTGTAAACTGGTTGTTAACTAGTTGGAAGGCTATCATTGTCCAAGTAATCTTGGGTAAAATTACTTTTGTTAGGTATAAACTAAAAAGCCTCAATCGTCAGTCAGTGTCAGTCACATTAGTGAGGGAACTGTACACTTCTGTGCATCTCCCATATCCATTTTGCACCAGTTCTATGTAGAACCGGACAGTTACAACATACTCTTGCTTTGAACACTACATTGCCTATTTTCTTTCCTAAACGAGTCATAAATATTTTTTCATGTACGTATTTACTCTTCCACAATCATTTCAAGTGCGAACCTTTTTTTAATGGTTTAAGTTAGGCATACACAACTGAGTCTTAAACCCATGAACGCAACCACTTTCTCATAGAGGAAGTGACAGTTGAACTGAAACTCACCAGCAAAGAAAAGGTGTGGTCCCCATTGAACGTCTAATTTTTTTTACCTTTATTGTTGGTTGAGTTGCAAGAAACATGACAATGGTGCATTGACTTTTAATCATCCATTTATTAACGGAGGACTAACCCTAGGTCCCCCATCTGAATGGCCAAATGCAGTTCAATCATTTGACTAGAGGCATATCAAATCATGCATATTTTTGCATCCAACAAGTAAAAATCTGCAGAACAATCTTCCATTTAAACTCCACTTTATTTAAATTACTGTAGTGCATGAAATATGGATGGGTACACAAAGAAAAGACAAAAAGTACATAAAAAATGGAATCTCAACATCCACATACGCTCTGGCACAATGGACTTGCAAAGTTCACCTTCGTTCCCCTTAATTTTAATTCTGTTGATATTTAACTAGTGTAAAACTGAGCAATTGGCTACGTACACAAAGGGGATAATGACTGCAATTTTCAACAGAAACAACTCCAGAGGACTTTGTGTACCAAAAAACAAAAACAAGTGTCTATAAAAGAAGGTACAGTATTACACGTCAGTATCCCACCCAAACAACAGTCGTATCAATAAGTCCCAATAAACAAGGATTTTTTCCGTAAGTGATCAAAGGATGTTTTTTATTATTATTGTAAATGACTAAAGAAAATAAGTTATTAAAAAGAACTCAAAAGGATTAGTCTGAGTACACAGAAAGTATACAAGAGGAAACGAGACATATTTTGAGCAGCCAACAAGCAAAGAGTTAACATTAATCATGCTTGAGTTCTTCCATTTCAGTTTACAACTCGAAAGTTCCTATCATATTTCCACGCAATCAACTTAAAAAGTTTAATCTGAACTTAAAAGGCAGGGGAGGCTACACATTTACCAATAGTATTCAACAACAGATTACAACTTGAGTTCCCTATACTGAGGAGTTACTGCAAGGAATTTTTGAGTAACTTTAGTACTACTACCACATCAAAACAAAAGCTAAAGTATTGGATATCTTATAAAAGCCAATACTGGAGGCTGAAAATACATAATTAAATAATATGTATTGGGAAAAACTCACCGGAGCAGATAGACTTTCAGGACATTTTGAAGCATCAACGCAATTTTTACTTGAAAACCCAGGTGCCAAACCTGCCAAAACATCCATTGACGGTGGATCAAGCCATTCTAATTTAGCACTCCAATCTTCTCCCATATTTCCTTCCACATCTTCCAACGGGAAATCGAAGAACTTGATGATGTCATCCAAGCATTCATCAGAAACGCCATTGAAATTCTCGTTCAATAGGGAAGAACCGTTCATTTTCATAAATACTCTGCCTTTCATATTATCACAGTGCATAAGAACAACAAAGAGAGCAACGTTATTCGATTTCGTTTGCTTAGTCAACTACATGAAACACTACATTTATACTCATAAATATGCTACATGCACTAAACGCTGACTAAAATAGTTTTTTGTTAAAAACTCAACTAATGATCTAAAAGTCCTAGGACTGTTGAATACTAATATAGTTAAACCTTTAACCTTCAGGATCATAACATTTCACCACGCTTCTGAATCAAACATTCACGGCGGCCTACTCTATCGACACTGACTCGGTGGTAGACCTTTCCTTTTTGGTCGTTTCACGCATCTATCAGTATTCAATGACTTAACACTATGCCAATTCATAGTACCAAAACATTTTAATCTATTCTATAGGTTGCCCCTTCCGTGACTTATACCCATGACATGATCCCTGCTCTAATACAAATTGTTAAAGACTCAACCATTGATCCAAAAACCCTAAGACTATTGGATACTAATTTGGTTAAACCTTTAACCTTCAAGATCATAACATTTACCTTCGACAATGCGAAATTGCCCAAAAAGTCACCGAAAAAGGAAAAGGTTACCTTGTGGGTCTGAGAATTCCGTTAAAAATTTCTCGAGGTCTAAAACACTCAGTCAGGTAATTACTCAGAAAAGGAATCGTGGAGAAAAATAGAATCTGAGAATATCATCATATTTATTAATTTGCCAACTACAACCAAAACTGGAAACAAGGACACATTTCCACGTAATCCTCCGGAAAACCAGCTATGTCTTCAATTTAGCAACGTTGACTAAATTTTATAATTTTGTTACATGGAATGACCGTTATCGTGGCAAAGTTACCGGTAGTAAAATATAATAATTTCCAATAACAGCAACATAAATAAAAGTAATACGCATTTTTCTAAAATTAAATTACAACTTTAGGCTAGTTTATTTTCACGACTCTTTAGCCTCTTTCATTTCATTTCATTATTATAATTTTATTAAATTCTTAATTAAAATAAAATAAATAATTCAATTTTTTTAAATAATATTAAAAAAATATATTCTAATATTTTATTAACTTTTATTAAAAAGTTAACTCATCCTCATCTGCTGCCAAAGCAAACGAGCTAAAAAGTGTATCATAGGCCGTTTGGGATGTGAAAAAATGGAGTAAAATGATTCAAAACGAAAACCTTCTTGAATTCTTAGATTTATATATTTTTTTTTCTCCGACTCAAACCTGCATTTGATTCGGCCCAATTCAATAAATCCTCGCACAAAAAAACACAGAATAATATCTTGGAAAAAAGGCTAACATTTGCACAACTTTCTCACGGACCAAAGAAAAGGAAAGTGAAAAGGCAAGAATGCAAGCCAAGAAAAAAGTTGGAACAAAATGCGAGCAAATGGAGGGGGAAGGGGTCGAAGACGGAATCAAACCTGTAAGAATTCCTAAATTGAAAGCGAGCCCATGAAATGAGGAGACGTCAGGAGAGAAGACGAGAGAGAGAGAAAGCCGAGGATTGGAGCTCCGGCATTCTCTACTTTTTACACTTCACCCAAATGTGGGATGAGAGGAAGGAAAGGAGAGCGTGTTTCTCTGGAGACCGGACGTTGCCGACATTGCTGAGCGAGTTGACAAGTTGCAGAGAGAGAGAGAGAGAGAGAGAGAGAGAGGATGGGATAGATTCCACGGAATCAATCAGCGTGAGGATGTCCGAAAGAGAGCGAGAGATTTCGATTTGGAAATGGAAATGGAAATGGAGGTACTTTTAGGTTTATGAAGAGGAGTAAAGTTTCAATGGAGGCGGCCTCATTAGGGTTCATGTGAGGTCTCTTTTCAATTATCCACATCTTCTTCCATAAATAAAATAAAAATATCTACTTCGCTTTCCTTTCTCTAAAGAAGACAATTAATATTTATACATATATTTATGGTTATAGAAAATTTTCTATTCCTAGATTTCTCTGTTTTTGCTGCCTATAATATATAATAATAATTAAATAAATATATTTTGTAGTATACATTCCTTTTATAATAATGAAATAAAATATAAAATTGTGTCATGTCAATGCAATGGATGGATTTCAATATCTAAGTTGTCTCTTACTTAAATATCATTTCAATCAAAAGACTCGAAATCAGAATCAACAGCTTGGACAACAGTCACTTCCTGTACTCCTACAGAACGTTACATATTAGATACACTGCATTTCACGTATTCCTTTTCAAAATGTAGAAAATATATATATATTTTTTAAAATGTACAATACTGCTGCATATTTTAGAATTGTAAATATCATTTATTATATATATATATATACACATATATTCTAAAATTAGGGTTTAGATTTCTTATAAATAAAATATTACCATTCAACTTTCCATATATTTTTACATGAAATATCCTGTCATTTTCGTATAAATTCTTTGTATTGAGTTCACTCATAATTTTCTTTTAAATTCTAGTAAATATAAGTCGTTTGAGTTGATTAT